>NC_092086.1:17048228-17348228 GCF_045679555.1 Salvelinus alpinus
TACTATAGTCCTCTAGGTTAAGACCTCTGGGAACTAAAGTATCTATAACATACTATAGTCCTTCTGTAGGCTAAGACCTCTGGGGACTAAAGTAACTATAACATACTATAGTCCTCTAGGTTAAGATCTCTGGGGATTAAGGTATCTATAACATACTATAGTCCTTCTGAAGGTTAATACCTCTGCCTCTGGGGACTAAAGTATCTATAACATACTATAGTCCTTCTGTATGTTAAGACCTCTGGGGACTAAAGTATCTATAACATACTATAGTCCTTCTGTATGTTAAGACCTCTGGGGACTAAAGTATCTATAACATACTATAGTCCTTCTGTAGGTTAAGACCTCTGGGGACTAAAGTATCTATAACATACTAAAGTCCTCTAGGTTAAGACCTCTGGGGACTAAAGTATCTATAACATACTATAGTCCTTCTGTAGGTTAAGACCTCTGGGGACTAAAGTATCTACACCATTTTATAGTCCTCTAGATTAAAACCTATGGGGTCTAAAGTATCTATAACATACTATAGTCCTCTAGGTTAAGATCTCTGGGGCATAAGGTCTCTATAACATACTATAGTCCTTTTGAAGGTTAAGACCTCTGGGGACTAAAGTATCTATAACATACTATAGTCCTCTAGGTTAAGACCTCTGGGGACTAAGGTATCTACAACATACTATAGTCCTTCTGAAGGTTAAGACCTCTGGGAACTAAAGTATCTACAACATACTATAGTCCTCTAGGTTAAGACCTCTGGGGACTAAAGTATCTACATCATACTATAGTCCTTTAGGTTAAGACCTCTGGGAACTAAAGTATCTACATCATACTATAGTTCTCTAGGTTAAGACCTCTGGGGACTAAAGTATCTATAACATACTATAGTCCTCTAGGTTAAGACCTCTGGGGACTAAAGTATCTACAACATACTATAGTCCTCTAGGTTAAGACCTCTGGGGACTAAAGTATCTATAACATACTATAGTCCTCTAGGTTAAGACCTCTGGGGACTAAAGTATCTACAACATACTAGAGTCCTCTAGGTTAAGACCTCTGGGGACTAAAGTATCTATAACATACTATAGTCCTTCTGTAGGTTAAGACCTCTGGGGACTAAAGTATCTACAACATACTATAGTCCTCTAGGTTAAGACCTCTGGGGACTAAAGTATCTATAACATACTATAGTCCTCTAGGTTAAGACCTCTGGGAACTAAAGTATCTATAACATACTATAGTCCTCTAGGTTAAGACCTCTGGGGACTAAAGTATCTATAACATACTATAGTCCTCTAGGTTAAGACCTCTGGAGACTAACTTATCTACAACATACTATAGTCCGTCTGTAGGTTAAGACCTGTGGGGACTAAAGTATCTATAACATACTATAGTCCATCTGTAGGTTAAGACCTCTGGGGACTAAAGTATCTACAACATACTATAGTCCTCTAGGTTAAGACCTCTGGGAACTAAAGTATCTATAACATACTATAGTCCTTCTGTAGGCTAAGACCTCTGGGGACTAAAGTAACTATAACATACTATAGTCCTCTAGGTTAAGATCTCTGGGGATTAAGGTATCTATAACATACTATAGTCCTTCTGAAGGTTAATACCTCTGCCTCTGGGGACTAAAGTATCTATAACATACTATAGTCCTTCTGTATGTTAAGACCTCTGGGGACTAAAGTATCTATAACATACTATAGTCCTTCTGTATGTTAAGACCTCTGGGGACTAAAGTATCTATAACATACTATAGTCCTTCTGTAGGTTAAGACCTCTGGGGACTAAAGTATCTATAACATACTAAAGTCCTCTAGGTTAAGACCTCTGGGGACTAAAGTATCTATAACATACTATAGTCCTTCTGTAGGTTAAGACCTCTGGGGACTAAAGTATCTACACCATTTTATAGTCCTCTAGATTAAAACCTATGGGGTCTAAAGTATCTATAACATACTATAGTCCTCTAGGTTAAGATCTCTGGGGCATAAGGTCTCTATAACATACTATAGTCCTTTTGAAGGTTAAGACCTCTGGGGACTAAAGTATCTATAACATACTATAGTCCTCTAGGTTAAGACCTCTGGGGACTAAGGTATCTACAACATACTATAGTCCTTCTGAAGGTTAAGACCTCTGGGAACTAAAGTATCTACAACATACTATAGTCCTCTAGGTTAAGACCTCTGGGGACTAAAGTATCTACATCATACTATAGTCCTTTAGGTTAAGACCTCTGGGAACTAAAGTATCTACATCATACTATAGTTCTCTAGGTTAAGACCTCTGGGGACTAAAGTATCTATAACATACTATAGTCCTCTAGGTTAAGACCTCTGGGGACTAAAGTATCTACAACATACTATAGTCCTCTAGGTTAAGACCTCTGGGGACTAAAGTATCTATAACATACTATAGTCCTCTAGGTTAAGACCTCTGGGGACTAAAGTATCTACAACATACTAGAGTCCTCTAGGTTAAGACCTCTGGGGACTAAAGTATCTATAACATACTATAGTCCTTCTGTAGGTTAAGACCTCTGGGGACTAAAGTATCTATAACATAATGTAATCCTCTAGGTTAAGACCTATGGGGACTAAAGTATCTACAACATACTATAGTCCTCTAGGTTAAGACCTCTGGGAACGAAAGTATCTATAACATACTATAACGTACGTAGGTTAAGACCTCTGGGGACTAAAGTAACTATAACATACTATAGTCCTCTAGGTTAAGATCTCTGGGGATTAAGGTATCTATAACATACTATAGTCCTTCTGAAGGTTAAGACCTCTGCCTCTGGGGACTAAAGTATCTATAACATACTATAGTCCTCTAGGTTAAGACCTCTGGGGACTAAAGTATATATAACATACTATAGTCCTTCTGTAGGTTAAGACCTCTGGGGACTAAAGTATCTATAACATAATATAGTCCTCTAGGTTAAGACCTCTGGGAACTAAAGTATCTATAACATATTATAGTCCTTCTGTAGGTTAAGACCTGAGGGGACTAAAGTATCTATAACATACTATAGTCCTTCTGTAGGTTAAGACCTCTGGGGACTAAAGTATCTATAACATACTATAGTCCTTCTGAAGTTTAAGACCTCTGTGGACTAAAGTATCTATAACATACTATAGTCCTCTAGGTTAAGACCTCTGGGAACTAAAGTATCTATAACATACTATAGTCCTCCTGTAGGTTAAGACCTCTGGGGACAAAAGTATCTATAACATACAATAGTCCTCTAGGTTAAGATCTCTGTGGACTAAGGTAGCTATAACATACTATAGTCCTTCTGAAGGTTAAGACCTCTGTGGACTAAAGTATCTATAACATACTATAGCCCTCTAGGTTAAGACCTCTGGGGACTAAAGTATCTACAACATACTATAGTCCTCTAGGTTAAGACCTCTGGGAACTAAAGTATCTACAACATACTATAGTCCTCTAGGTTAAGACCTCTGGGGACTAAAGTATCTATAACATACTATAGTCCTTCTGTAGGTTAAGACCTCTGGGGACTAAAGTATCTATAACATAATATATATCTCTAGGTTAAGACCTATGGGGACAAAAGTATCTACCACATACTATAGTCCTCTAGGTTAAGACCTCTGGGAACTAAAGTATCTACATCATACTATAGTCCTTCTGTAGGTTAAGACCTGAGGGGACTAAAGTATCTATAACATACTATAGTCCTTCTGTAGGTAAAGACCTCTGGGAACTAAGGTATCTATGACATACTATAGTCCTCTAGGTTAAGACCTCTGGGAACTAAAGTATCTATAACATACTATAGTCCTTCTGTAGGTTAAGACCTATGGGGACTAAAGTATCTACAACATACTATAGTCCTCTAGGTTAAGACCTCTGGGAACGAAAGTATCTATAACATACTATAGTCCTTCTGTAGGTTAAGAACTCTGGGGACTAAAGTAACTATAACATACTATAGTCCTCTAGGTTAAGATCTCTGGGGATTAAGGTATCTATAACATACTATAGTCCTCTAGGTTAAGACCTCTGGGGACTAAAGTATCTTCAACATACTATAGTCCTCTAGGTTAAGACCTATGGGGTCTAAAGTATCTATAACATACTATAATCCTGCTGTAGGTAAAGACCTTTGGCGACTAAAGTATCTATAACATACTATAGTCCTCTAGGTTAAGATCTCTGGGGACTAAGGTATCTAGAACATACTATAGTCATTCTGAAGGTTAAGACCTCTGGGAACTAAAGTATCTACAACATACTATAGTCCTCTAGGTTAAGACCTCTGGCGACTAAAGTATCTACATCATACTATAGTCCTTTAGGTTAAGACCTCTGGGAACTAAAGTATCTACATCATACTATAGTCCAAGACCTCTGGGGACTAAAGTATCTATAACATACTATAGTCCTTCTGTAGGTTAAGACCTCTGGGGACTAAAGTATCTATAACATAATGTAATCCTCTAGGTTAAGACCTATGGGGACTAAAGTATCTACAACATACTATAGTCCTCTAGGTTAAGACCTCTGGGAACTAAAGTATCTATAACATACTAAAGTCCTTCTGTAGGTTAAGACCTCTGGGGACTAAAGTAACTATAACATACTATAGTCCTCTAGGTTAAGATCTCTGGGGATTAAGGTATCTATAACATACTATAGTCCTTCTGAAGGTTAAGACCTCTGCCTCTGGGGACTAAAGTATCTATAACATACTATAGTCCTCTAGGTTAAGACCTCTGGGGACTAAAGTATCTATAACATACTATAGTCCTTCTGTAGGTTAAGACCTCTGGGGACTAAAGTATCTACACCATTTTATAGTCCTCTAGATTAAGACCTATGGGGACTAAAGTATCTATAACATACTATAGTCCTTTAGGTTAAGATCTCTGGGGACTAAGGTCTCTATAACATACTATAGTCCTTTTGAAGGTTAAGACCTCTGGGGACTAAAGTATCTATAACATACTATAGTCCTCTAGGTTAAGACCTCTGGGGACTAAAGTATCTACAACATACTATAGTCCTCTAGGTTAAGACCTCTGGGGACTAAGGTATCTACAACATACTATAGTCCTTCTGAAGGTTAAGACCTCTGGGAACTAAAGTATCTACAACATACTATAGTCCTCTAGGTTAAGACCTCTGGGGACTAAAGTATCTACATCATACTATAGTCCTATAGGTTAAGACCTCTGGGAACTAAAGTATCTATAACATACTATAGTCCTTCTGTATGTTAAGACCTCTAGTACTAAAGTATCTACAACATACTATAGTCCTCTAGGTTAAGACCTCTGGGAACTAAAGTATCTACATCATACTATAGTCCTCTAGGTTAAGACCTCTGGGGACTAAAGTATCTATAACAAAATATAGTCTTCTAGGTTAAGACCTCTGGGGACTAAAGTATCTACAACATACTATAGTCCTTCTGTAGGTTAAGACCTGAGGGGACTAAAGTATCTATAACATACTATAGTCCTCTAGGTTAAGACCTCTGGGAACTAAAGTATCTATAACATACTATAGTCCTATAGGTTAAGACCTCTGGGAACTAAAGTATCTATAACATACTATAGTCCTCCTGCAGGTTTAGACCTCTGGGGACTAAAGTATCTATAACATACTATAGTCCTTCTGTATGTTAAGACCTCTGGGGACTAAAGTATCTACAACATACTATAGTCCTTCTGTAGGTTAAGACCTCTGGGGACTAAAGTATCTACAACATACTATAGTCCTGTAGGTTAAGACGTCTGGGAACTAAAGTATCTATAACATACTATAGTCCTCTAGGTTAAGACCTCTGGGTACTAAAGTATCTATAACATACTATAGTCCTCTAGGTTAAGACCTCTGGCGACTAAA
The DNA here is from genome assembly GCF_045679555.1 of Salvelinus alpinus. NCBI lineage: Eukaryota > Metazoa > Chordata > Actinopteri > Salmoniformes > Salmonidae > Salvelinus > Salvelinus alpinus. The sequence goes on from NC_092086.1 coordinate 17,054,118, forward strand.
GTATCTAAAACATACTATAGTCCTCTAGGTTAAGACCTCTGGCGACTAAAGTATCTAAAACATACTATAGTCCTCTAGGTTAAGACCTCTGGCGACTAAAGTATCTACAACATACTATAGTCCTCTAGGTTAAGACCTCTGGGGACTAAAGTATCTACAACATACTATAGTCCTTCTGTAGGTTAAGACCTTTGGGGACTAAAGTATCTACAACATACTATAGTCCTCTAGGTTAAGACCTCTGGGGACTAAAGTATCTATAACATACTATAGTCCTCTAGGTTAAGACCTCTGGCGACTAAAGTATCTAAAACATACTATAGTCCTCTAGGTTAAGACCTCTGGGGACTAAAGTATCTACAACATACTATAGTCCTTCTGTAGGTTGAGACCTCTGGGGACTAAAGTATCTACAACATACTATAGTCCTCTAGGTTAAGACCTCTGAAGACTTAAGTATCTATAACATACTATAGTCCTTCTGTAGGTTAAGACCTCTGGGATTAAAGTATCTACAACATAATATAGTCCTTCTGTAGGTTAAGACCTCTGAGGACTAAAGTATCTATAACATACTATAGTCCTGCTGTAGGTAAAGACCTCTGGGGACTAAAGTATCTATAACATACTATAGTCCTGCTGTAGGTAAAGCCCTCTGGGAATTAAAGTATCTATAGCATACTATAGTCCTCAAGGTTAAGACCTCTGGGGACTAAGGTATCTACAACATACTATAGTCCTTCTGAAGGTTAAGACCTCTGGGGACTAAAGTATCTACAACATACTATAGTCCCTCTGAAGGTTAAGACCTCTGGGATTAAAGTATCTACAACATAATATAGTCCTTCTGTAGGTTAAGACCTCTGAGGACTAAAGTATCTATAACATACTATAGTCCTGCTGTAGGTAAAGACCTCTGGGACTAAAGTCTCTACAACATACTATAGTCCTCTAGGTTAAGACCTCTGGGGACTAAAGTTTCTACAACATACTATAGTCCTTCTGTAGGTTAAGACCTCTGGGGACTAAAGTATCTACAACATACTATAGTCCTCTAGGTTAAGACCTCTGAAGACTAAAGTATCTATAACATAATATAGTCCTTCTGTAGGTTAAGACCTCTGGGATTAAAGTATCTACAACATAATATAGTCCTTCTGTAGGTTAAGACCTCTGAGGACTAAAGTATCTATAACATTCTATAGTCCTGCTGTAGGTAAAGACCTCTGGGGACTAAAGTATCTATAACATACTATAGTCCTGCTGTAGGTAAAGACCTCTGGGAATTAAAGTATCTATAACATACTATAGTCCTCAAGGTTAAGACCTCTGGGGACTAAGGTATCTACAACATACTATAGTCCTTCTGAAGGTTAAGACCTCTGGGGACTAAAGTATCTACAACATACTATAGTCCCTCTGAAGGTTAAGACCTCTGGGGACTAAAGTATCTATAACATACTATAGTCCTCTAGGTTAAGATCTCTGGGGACTAAGGTATCTATAACATACTATAGTCCTTTTGAAGGTTTAGACTTCTGGGGACTAAAGTATCTATAACATACTATAGTCCTCTAGGTTAAGACCTCTGGGGACTAAAGTATCTATAACATACTATAGTCCTCTAGGTTAAGACCTCTGGGGACTAAAGTATCTACAACATACTATAGTCCTCTAGGTTAAGACCTCTGGGGACTAAAGTATCTATAACATACTATAGTCCTTCTGTAGGTTAAGACCTGAGGGGACTAAAGTATCTATAATATACTATAGTCCTTCTGTAGGTTAAGACCTCTGGGAACTAAACTATCTACAACATACTATAGTCCTCGAGGTTAAGACCTCTGGGGACTAAAGTATCTATAACATACTATAGTCCTTCTGTAGGTTAAGACCTCTGGGATTAAAGTATCTACAACATACTATAGTCCTCTAGGTTAAGACCTCTGGCGACTAAGGTATCTATAACATACTATAGTCCTTCTGTAGGTTAAGACCTCTGGGATTAAAGTATCTACAACATAATATAGTCCTTCTGTAGGTTAAGACCTCTGAGGACTAAAGTATCTATAACATACTATAGTCCTGCTGTAGGTAAAGACCTCTGGGACTAAAGTCTCTACAACATACTATAGTCCTCAAGGTTAAGACCTCTGGGGACTAAAGTATCTATAACATACTATAGTCCTGCTGTAGGTAAAGACCTCTGGGAATTAAAGTATCTATAACATACTATAGTCCTCAAGGTTAAGACCTCTGGGGACTAAGGTATCTACAACATACTATAGTCCTTCTGAAGGTTAAGACCTCTGGGGACTAAAGTATCTACAACATACTATAGTCCCTCTGAAGGTTAAGACCTCTGGGGACTAAAGTATCTATATCATACTATAGTCCTCTGGTTAAGACCTCTGGGAACTAAAGTATCTACATCATACTATAGTCCTCTAGGTTAAGACCTCTGGGGACTAAAGTATCTATAACATACTATAGTCCTTCTCTAGGTTAAGACCTCTGGGAACTAAAGTATCTATAACATACTATAGTCCTCTAGGTTAAGACCTATGGGGACTAAAGTATCTACAACATACTATTGTCCTTCTATAGGTTAAGACCTGAGGGGACTAAAGTATCTATAACATACTATAGCCCTTCTGTAGGTAAAGACCTCTGGGAACTAAAGTATCTATAACATACTATAGTCCTCTAGGTTAAGACCTCTGGGAACTAAAGCATCTATAACATACTATAGTCCTCTAGGTTAAGACCTCTGGGAACTAAAGTATCTATAACATACTATAGTCCTCCTGTAGGTTAAGACCTCTGGGGACTAAAGCATCTATAACATACTATAGTCCTCCTGTAGGTTAAGACCTCTGGGGTCTAAAGTATCTACAACATACTATAGTCCTCTAGGTTAAGACGTCTGGGAACTAAAGTATCTATAACATACTATAGTCCTCTAGGTTAAGACCTCTGGGGACTAAAGTATCTACAACATACTATAGTCCTTCTGTGGGTTAAGACCTCTGGAGACTAAAGTATCTATAAAATACTATAGTCCTCTAGGTTAAGACCTCTGGGACTAAAGTATCTAAAACATACTATAGTCCTCTAGGTTAAGACCTCTGGGACTAAAGTATCTATAACATACTATAGTCCTCCTGTAGGTTAAGAACTCTGGAGACTAAAGTATCTACAACATACTATAGTCCTACTGTAGGTTAAGACCTCTGGGACTAAAGTGTCTATAACATACTATAGTCCTTCTGTGGGTTAAGACCTCTGGAGACTAAAGTATCTACAACGTACTATAGTCCTCTAGGTTAAGACCTCTGGGGACTAAAGTATCTATAACATACTATAGTCCTTCTGTAGGTTAAGACCTCTGGGACTAAAGTATCTACAACATACTATAGCCCTTCTGTATGTTAAGATCTCTGGGAACTAAAGGTTCTACAACATACTATAGTCCTCTTGTTTAAGACCTCTGGAGACTAAAGTATCTATAACATACTATAGTCCTTCTGTAGGTTAAGACCTCTGGGGACTAAAGTATCTATAACATACTATAGTCCTCTAGGTTAAGACCTCTGGGAACTAAAGTATCTACAACATACTACAGTCCTTCTGAAGGTTAAGACCTCTGGGATCTAAAGTATCTATAACATACTATAGTCCTCTAGGTTAAGACCTCTGGGAACTAAACTATCTTCAACATACTATAGTCCTCTAGGTTAAGACCTCTGGGGACTAAAGTATCTATAACATAATATAGTCCTTCTGTAGGTTAAGACCTCTGGGAACTAAAGTATCTATAACATACTATAGTCCTTCTGTAGGTTAAGACCTCTGGGAACTAAACTATCTATAACATACTATAGTCCTTCTGTAGGTTAAGAACTCTGGGACTAAAGTATCTACAACATACTATAGCCCTTCTGTATGTTAAGATCTCTGGGAACTAAAGGTTCTACAACATACTATAGTCCTCTTGTTTAAGACCTCTGGAGACTAAAGTATCTATAACATACTATAGTCCTTCTGTAGGTTAAGACCTCTGGGGACTAAAGTATCTATAACATACTATAGTCCTCTAGGTTAAGACCTCTGGGAACTAAAGTATCTACAACATACTACAGTCCTTCTGAAGGTTAAGACCTCTGGGATCTAAAGTATCTATAACATACTGTAGTCCTCTAGGTTAAGACCTCTGGGGACTAAAGTATCTATAACATACTATAGTCCTCTAGGTTAAGACCTCTGGGAACTAAACTATCTACAACATACTATAGTCCTCTAGGTTAAGACCTCTGGGGACTAAAGTATCTATAACATAATATAGTCCTTCTGTAGGTTAAGACCTCTGGGAACTAAAGTATCTATAACATACTATAGTCCTTCTGTAGGTTAAGACCTCTGGGAACTAAACTATCTACAACATACTATAGTCCTCTAGGTTAAGACCTCTGGGGACTAAAGTATCTACAACATACTATATTCCTTCTGTAGGTTAAGACCTGAGGGGACTAAAGTAAACCAAATAAAATGAGAAGATATATATATATATAGTACCAGTCCAAAGTTTGTACACATCTACTCATTCCAGTTTATTTGACTATTTTTGTAGAATAATAGTGAAGACACCAAAACTATGAAATAACACATATGGAATCATGTAGTAACCCCAAAAAAGTCTTAAACAAATCAAAATACATTCTTCAAAGTAGCAACCCTTTGCCATAATGACAGCTTTGCACATTCTTGGCATTCTCTCAACCAGCTTCACCTGGAATGCTTTTCCAATAGTCTAAAACTAAAAGCAGCACTTGATGGCATAGATGAGAACCCCAGAGTACTACATAAGGATGTAGATCCCCAGGGTGTTACATAAGGATGTAGAACCCCAAGGTACTCTGTAAGGACATAGATCAGAACCCCAGAGTACTACATAAGGATGTAGATCCCCTTTGACTTGTAGCCACCCTTTGACTTGATGACAGCTTTGCACACTCTTGGCATTCTCTCAAGTTCCCACATATGCTGAGCACTTTTTGGCTGCTTTTCCTTTACTCTGTGGTCCAACTCATTCCGAACCATTTCAATTTGGTTGAGGTCGGGTGATTGTGGAGGCCAGGTCATCTGATGCAGCACTCCATCACCCTCCTTTTTGGTCAAATAGCCCTTACACAGCCTGGAGGTGTGTTGGGTCATTGTCCTGTTGAAAAACACACGGCGGTTGGAACCAAAAACCTAATACTTGGCCTCATCAGACCAAAGGACAGATTTCCACCGGTCTAATATCCATTGCTCGTGTTTGTGTGCCCAAGCAAGTCTCTTCTTCTTATTGGTGTCCTTTAGTAGTGGTTTCTTTGCAGCAATTTGACCATGAAGGCCTGATTCACGTAGTCTCCTCTGAACAGTTGATGTTGAGATGCGTCTGTTACTTGAACTCTGTGAAGCATTTATTTGGGCTGCAATCTGAGGCTGGTAACTCTAATGAACTTATCCTCTGCAGCAGAGGTAACTCTGGGTCTTGCTTTCTGTGGCGGTCCTCATGAGAGCCAGTTTCATCATAGCGCTTGATGGTTGTTGCGACTGCACTTGAAGAAATGTTCAATAGCCGAGTTAATCATTAGATTACTTTTAACACAGTATCAATGTTTTTCTCAGTCTGGCTGTTACCCAGAACTATCAGAGGCTCTCTCTTGTGGCTGCTGCTGATGACAACTACATGTAAGTTGTTATTCTACATCATAATAATGATGGCTGCATAGCATTTTGGCTTCATTTTGGCAGATTAACTCATGCTTATTTCTGAATATTAACTCAGGTTTAGAGATGGAGCTGGATGGACCTTTGGCAGAGCTTGGGCAGGCGTTGGACCTGCGGCCGAAAAGTGTTCGGTTTGAATCCCGGGCCAGTAGCTGGAAAATACGGACAGAATTGATTTGACCACTGGAGGGCTGCTGTGTTCACATCCTCAAAACAATCACCTTTCGTTGGGCCATTGAGCAAGGCCCTTAACCCCACAACATGCTCTCCATCCAGAGGAGCTGCACTGCAGCTTGAACCTGAGGTCGTCTCAACTGTATGTGTGAGGTCTGCTGAACCTGAGGTCATCTCAACTGTATGTGTGAGGTCTGCTGAATCTGAGGTCATCTCAACTGTATGTGTGAGGTCTGCTGTTTGGGGGGTTTAGAACGGAGCAGAACACACATTGCTGTTTGCTGTAACTAACGGATAAAGTTGTATTGTATTTCATTGTAATGTATTGTATTGTATTGTCAGCCAGAGTTGACGTGGGCCATCGTTCAAACAAAGAGTTGCCTCCCTGGTCACCAGTGTGTTTGCATATAATGAATATCAATTATATTAGGCAATAAATAAGAGTAGGCACAATTATTGTGTCATGCAAAAATTATATAGATGTGTGTGTGTGTATGCTGGCAAAGATGTGTGTGTGTGTACTGGTGAGACAACCACATATCACAGTCAAATATACAGGGTACAAACATTTCATTCCAGCTATATAGCATTTTGCAAAACAAATATTCCTACACAAATATATTAATTAAATTCTTAGAACAACAGTATTTTACAGACACATGAAGGTTCTCATAAGAAATAATTTCTGATGAAAAATGACAAATGTGAAATATAACGTTTTAGAAATAAACTCTTTATAAGTTATTAAACAACATTGTCATCTCACCTCTTAGCCTTTGTGTCATATTCCCCAGAGAGACTCATTTTAGAGCACTGACCCCTAAACAGAGATCCAACATGTTGGTTGTGGTTAACATAGTGACAACTAATTATTGAATGACAATTGTTCTCTTTTATTCATTATCTCTTAGAAATAAAACATTTACTAACAGACACATCCGAACAGTCAGGTGATTTAATGCATCACATGAACATGTAGTTATGACTGGTAGGTTTCACCTCTTCTTCATGTAGTGGAACTATTGATAATAATATCTCACTTTCTCTTTTAATCATTTCACTCATTCCAGTGTGTTGCTTTGTTCAACAGGAATGCTATTATTATACTATTACTAAATTTAATTCATAATAACAATGCTAAGAAAAGTATGTTCAGTGGTTTCATACCAAATTACACAAGAAACAGGAAATCATTGTAATTTTGAAAACAACAAATGTTCTGATATTCTGTCAGATGATTTAGAACTATGATATATTAACATTTTTACGAATTTTAAAATAACCATGATATACGAATCCTGTAATAGGAGATGTTTTTACATTTGACTTGCCTACGCCCAGTTAGAGCCATTTTGTATGATTGAACTGTCACGTACCTGTCCCAGGTGAAATGGACTGTTAGATCTGAGTGTTTTACTGTCATTCTCTATACTAAGACAACATCATACATTTAATGTCCCTACACACTTTACAATAATCCCTGGGAAGATTCTTACCTTGTAGCCTGAATTCACAACCAGAACATGTCAAGTCATTGAGATATTTTCCGTTGTGTTGAGAGAGCACCTTCCTGATGACAAGTGTCTCTGTATCTGTGTTCTAGGTACAGTTGATCTTTGGATGCAATAATATCTGGTCAAAGTCTAGTGACACAACACCATAGTATATCATAAACATAACAGTAGGTTAACCTTTGGCCAGTAAAGGCCATGGCATAACTATAAAATGTAGAATCATTATGATGGATCCAGGTTCATACTATAACATGTAGAATCATTATGATGATCCAGGTTCATACTATAACATGTAGAATCATTATGATGATCCAGGTTCATACTATAACATGTAGAATCATTATGATGATCCAGGTTCATACTATAACATGTAGAATCATTATGATGATCCAGGTTCATACTATAACATGTAGAATCATTATGATGGACCCAGGTTCATACTATAAATGTAGAATCATTATGATGATCCAGGTTCATACTATAACATGTAGAATCATTATGATGGACCCAGGTTCATACTATAACATGTAGAATCATTATGATGGATCCAGGTTCATACTATAACATGTAGAATCATTATGATGGACCCAGGTTCATACTATAAATGTAGAATCATTATGATGATCCAGGTTCATACTATAACATGTAGAATCATTATGATGATCCAGGTTTATACTATAACATGTAGAATCATTATGATGATCCAGGTTCATACTATAACATGTAGAATCATTATGATGATCCAGGTTCATACTATAAATGTAGAATCATTATTATGGATCCAGGTTCATACTATAACATGTAGAATCATTATGATGATCCAGGTTCATACTATAACATGTAGAATCATTATGATGGACCCAGGTTCATACTATAACATGTAGAATCATTATGATGATCCAGGTTCATACTATAACATGTAGAATCATTATGATGATCCAGGTTTATACTATAACATGTAGAATCATTATGATGGACCCAGGTTCATACTATAACATGTAGAATCATTATGATGATCCAGGTTCATACTATAACATGTAGAATCATTATGATGGACCCAGGTTCATACTATAAATGTAGAATCATTATGATGATCCAGGTTCATACTATAACATGTAGAATCATTATGATGATCCAGGTTTATACTATAACATGTAGAATCATTATGATGATCCAGATTCATACTATAACATGTAGAATCATTATGATGATCCAGGTTCATACTATAACATGTAGAATCATTATGATGATCCAGGTTCATACTATAACATGTAGAATCATTATGATGATCCAGGTTCATACTATAACATGTAGAATCATTATGATGATCCAGGTTCATACTATAACATGTAGAATCATTATGATGGATCCAGGTTCATACTATAACATGTAGAATCATTATGATGGATCCAGTTTCAACATATCTCTAACTTTGAAGTATACAATGGGGTCCCACATTATTGACACCCTCGATAAAGATTAGCAAGAATGACTGTATAGAATAAATAATTCAAATAGTGAGCTCCACTACTGGTCAGAAGTTTTAGAACTCATTCAAGGGTTTTAATTTTTTTGTACTATTTTCTACATTGTAGAATAATAGTGAAAACATCAAAAACCATGAAATAACACATATGGAATCATGTAGTAAACTAAAAAAGTGTTAAACAAATCAACATATATTTGATATTCTTCAAATAGCCACCCTTTGCCTTGATGACAGCTTTGCACACTCTTGGCATTCTCTCAACCACCTTCATGAGGTAGTCACCTGGAGTGCATTTCAATTAACAGGTGTGCCTTCCTACTGTAATAGTTAATTTGTGGAATTTCTTTCCTTCTTAATGTGTTTGACAACTGAATCAGTTGTGTTGTGACAAGATAGGGGGGTATGCAGAAGATAGCCATATTTGCTAACAGACCAAGTCCATATTATGGCAAGAACAGCTCAAATAAGCAAAGAAAAAAGACAGTACATCATTACTTTAAGACATGACGGCCAGTCAATACGGAAAATGTCAAGAACTTTGAAAGCTTATTAAAGTGCTTTCGCAAAAACATTCAAGCGCTATGATGAAACTGGCTCTCATGAGGACAGCCACAGGCATGGAAGATCCAGAGTTACATCTGCTGCAGAGGATAAATTCATTAAAGGTACCAGCCTCAGAAATTGCAGCCCAAATACATGCTTCACAGAGTTCAAGTAACAGACACATCTCAACATCAACTGTTCAGAGGAGACTGTGTGAATCAGGCCTTCATGGTCGAATTGCTGCAAAGAAACCACTACTAAAGGACAACAATAATAAGAAGAGACTTGCTTGGGCCAAGTAACACTAGCAATGGACATTCAACCGGTGGAAAGTTGTCCTTTGGTCTGGAGTCCAAATTTGAGATTTTTGGTTCCAACTGCCGTGTCTTTATGCCCAGAGGTTTTCTCCTCATGTGTATTTCCCACCGTAAAACATGGAGGAGGAGGTGTTATGGTGTGGGGGATGCTTTGCTGGTAACACTGTCTGTGATTTATTTAGAATTCAAGGCATACTTAACCAAAATGGCTCCCACAGCATTCTGCAGCGATACGCCATCCCATCTGGTTTGGGCTTATTGGGACTATAATTTGTTTTTCAAGAGGCCTGTACCTTACCTGCCCTAAACTCTCTCCTGGCCCCTTACACTAACTAAGTCTGAATTTGTGATGCTAGGATTCTTTTTACTGTTGTTTTATTTCTTTACTTAACTACACACACACACACACAGACAACATTTTTCCCCACTATTGGTTAGAGCCTGTAAGTAAGCATTTCACTGTAAGGTCTACACCTGTTGTATTCGGCGCACGTGACAAATAAACTTTGATTTGATTTGATTACATATCTTACACTACTCATATCACATGTATATACTGTATTTTATACCATCTACTGCACCTTGCCTATGCCGCTCGGCCATCGCTCATCCATATACTTATATGTACATATTCTCATTCACCCCTTTAGATTTGTGTGTATAAGGTAGTTGTTGGGGAATTGTTAGATTACTTGTTAGATATTACTTTATGGTCGGAACTAGAAGCATAAGCATTTCGCTACACTCACATTAACCATGTGTATGTGACCAAAATGTTTTTATTTGATGTCTGCCCAATGTGTTACTGCCTAATGATGACTCTTCACTCAATTTAACATACAGATAGAGAAGGATTTGGCTTGCCGGCCTAAGAGCAGCCAAGAGAATGGTTACCCTAAGATGGCAAGCCCCACACACTCTTCCATCATCAATGGATTCATTTATTAATGGATATAACTGATTTAAAATGTCAAAATCTCAACTGCATGGTGCAAAATCAGAGAATATTAACATATGGACGACAACACTTGGCAGTATAAATCATGACTTTAATATATGCACATAAGTAAGAAGGTCCTGTGGGTGGGATGGAGAACGGGAAGAGGGGATAAATGATATGGACATAAGTAAGAAGGTCCTGTGGGTGGGATGGAGAACGGGAAGGGGGGAGAAGGTCCTGTGGGTGGGATGGAGAACGGGAAGGGGGGAGAAGGTCCTGTGGGTGGGATGGAGAACGGGAAGGGGGGAGAAGGTCCTGTGGGTGGGATGGAGAACGGGAAGGGGGGAGAAGGTCCTGTGGGTGGGATGGAGAACGGGAAGGGGGGAGAAGGTCCTGTGGGTGGGATGGAGAACGGGAAGAGGGGAGAAGGTCCTGTGGGTGGGATGGAGAACGGGAAGGGGGGAGAAGGTCCTGTGGGTGGGATGGAGAACGGGAAGGGGGGAGAAGGTCCTGTGGGTGGGATGGAGAACGGGAAGGGGGGAGAAGGTCCTGTGGGTGGGATGGAGAACGGGAAGGGGGGAGAAGGTCCTGTGGGTGGGATGGAGAACGGGAAGAGGGGAGAAGGTCCTGTGGGTGGGATGGAGAACGGGAAGGGGGGAGAAGGTCCTGTGGGTGGGATGGAGAACGGGAAGGGGGGAGAAGGTCCTGTGGGTGGGATGGAGAACGGGAAGGGGGGAGAAGGTCCTGTGGGTGGGATGGAGAACGGGAAGGGGGGAGAAGGTCCTGTGGGTGGGATGGAGAACGGGAAGGGGGGAGAAGGTCCTGTGGGTGGGATGGAGAACGGGAAGGGGGGAGAAGGTCCTGTGGGTGGGATGGAGAACGGGAAGGGGGGAGAAGGTCCTGTGGGTGGGATGGAGAACGGGAAGGGGGGAGAAGGTCCTGTGGGTGGGATGGAGAACGGGAAGGGGGGAGAAGGTCCTGTGGGTGGGATGGAGAACGGGAAGGGGGGAGAAGGTCCTGTGGGTGGGATGGAGAACGGGAAGGGGGGAGAAGGTCCTGTGGGTGGGATGGAGAACGGGAAGGGGGGAGAAGGTCCTGTGGGTGGGATGGAGAACGGGAAGGGGGGAGAAGGTCCTGTGGGTGGGATGGAGAACGGGAAGAGGGGAGAAGGTCCTGTGGGTGGGATGGAGAACGGGAAGAGGGGAGAAGGTCCTGTGGGTGGGATGGAGAACGGGAAGGGGGGAGAAGGTCCTGTGGGTGGGATGGAGAACGGGAAGGGGGGAGAAGGTCCTGTGGGTGGGATGGAGAACGGGAAGAGGGGAGAAGGTCCTGTGGGTGGGATGGAGAACGGGAAGGGGGGAGAAGGTCCTGTGGGTGGGATGGAGAACGGGAAGGGGGGAGAAGGTCCTGTGGGTGGGATGGAGAACGGGAAGGGGGGAGAAGGTCCTGTGGGTGGGATGGAGAACGGGAAGGGGGGAGAAGGTCCTGTGGGTGGGATGGAGAACGGGAAGGGGGGAGAAGGTCCTGTGGGTGGGATGGAGAACGGGAAGGGGGGAGAAGGTCCTGTGGGTGGGATGGAGAACGGGAAGGGGGGAGAAGGTCCTGTGGGTGGGATGGAGAACGGGAAGGGGGGAGAAGGTCCTGTGGGTGGGATGGAGAACGGGAAGGGGGGAGAAGGTCCTGTGGGTGGGATGGAGAACGGGAAGGGGGGAGAAGGTCCTGTGGGTGGGATGGAGAACGGGAAGGGGGGAGAAGGTCCTGTGGGTGGGATGGAGAACGGGAAGGGGGGAGAAGGTCCTGTGGGTGGGATGGAGAACGGGAAGGGGGGAGAAGGTCCTGTGGGTGGGATGGAGAACGGGAAGGGGGGAGAAGGTCCTGTGGGTGGGATGGAGAACGGGAAGGGGGGAGAAGGTCCTGTGGGTGGGATGGAGAACGGGAAGGGGGGAGAAGGTCCTGTGGGTGGGATGGAGAACGGGAAGGGGGGAGAAGGTCCTGTGGGTGGGATGGAGAACGGGAAGGGGGGAGAAGGTCCTGTGGGTGGGATGGAGAACGGGGGATAAATGTGTATTTGCGTAATGCAGGTTATTTGTTTTTGTTTGTCTTGTCAATCCCAAAAATATAAAAACTTGATCACAAACAACATAAACATTCTACAGACAACAATATTTACAAACACCAAGAAGCCCAATAATAACAAGATCAATGATTTGTAAATGAAAACAGTTTTTACAACACAGTGTGGTGATTCATTATATTAATGAAAGACTCTAGTTGACAATGTCTGTCAACTCAATGGTGTTTATTGATGAATATTTATAATCATTGTCATGTTACCCAGCAAGACACCAAAAATTGTCGCTTAAACAGAAGAGGGAAATAACAAAGAGTCACTGACAGCACCCAAAAGGAAACAGATGGGGTTTTAGGAGGGGTTCTGAAAAACAGCCATGGGGGTGTCCACTGAAAGATGACCAGTAACAACAACTGGAACCTAAAAGACACCCACCATGAGACCCACTAAATTCACCAAGAAAAGGTAAACAAAAGAAAATCCCAAAGACAGGAAGCAAACCAAAAAGTGAAGCAAATCTAAAACAGGCAAGATCAGATAAAGGATTGTTTTCTAGAAATCAAAATGGGGAGCGCCAACTAAAAACGTTGACCCTCCAAATCTTCCAAGCCAACTGGAGCACTGGGCCAGCCACACAGGTGAAACATCACCCGACTAACGAGATGACAAGCCAGCACAGGTGTAACACATACTGACTAACGAGGTGACACCAATTGGTGCGCCCAACATGCTAATGTCCAACCTCAAATATTATAGAAAAAATAAACGAAAGTCTGTAACATATGTTTATACACTAGAGAGATATTCTACATTGTTGCTCCAGTGTGTCTTACTGAACATGACCAGGATTAGAGTGAAACATCATGTTGTGTTTGACACAGGGACACTGAGGAGTCATCCCAAACATGAAACCCTGGATAGAGGGGCTCAGTGAATGTGGTGTAGAATGTGTACAGGTGGGTCAGTGTGTCAGAGGAGACTCTGTAGAAGGACAGAGTGCCGGCTGGCCAGTCCAGATACACTCCTACTCTGTGGGAGCTGGAGGAGGGGACGTCTATGGTAGTGGGATTATTATTATGCCAGGCAGTGTAACTGTTGTCATAGCAGTCCAGACTCCAGGACTTGTCATTGTATCCAATCACACAGTCATAACCCCTTCCTCTCCTGCTGATTCCTTTATATGTCACTCCTATATCAGCCCCTTTCCCACTCCACTCTACCTCCCAGTAACAGCGCCCAGTCAGACCCTCTCTACACAGCACCTGTTCCCTGTCCTGAAATCTCTCTGGGTGATCAGGATACGGCTGCTCCTCTCTCCTACATGTCACCTTTCTGTTCTCCTCAGACAGAGAGAGGTGTCTGTTTACTGTGTTTGGGTCCAGTGTGAGATCACAGGCATCTGATGGATGAAACCAGACATAATATTAGAAATCATCATCATTCACATTAGAATGTTAACTCACTTTTCACAAATTAATTTAATGTAGATGTTTCTAGGTGTCAAAAGGAGAAGTTAAGGTAACTTGAGGCTTGTTGAATGATCATATGTTATACTGTACGGTAATATAAAACACACTTATTCTGATTAATTACACACACATTTCTAATGTAACACGAGCACGCCAAACACATACACAGACACACATTGTCAAAGCAACTCTTTCTAAACGTTGGTGTCCCTGATTTCTGCTTCTGTAGAACTACATATTATATTTAATATGACCAAGTAAGTAATGATGGTGGTCTTTGACTTTGACTTAACTTGAATTAAGACTTATTCTTTGTCATATTCTTCACAGCAGTCAACACTTACATTTTCTAAGCCCAGGCTTCATTGTGTACTCTCCACCATGTTCCACACTGTAGTGGTAAGCAGAAGAACAGACAGTCATTGAGTGATACATGTGAACTCACTCAGGCACACACAGACACACACACACACACACGATCAGCACTTGTGTAACACAGTTTCTCAGGACCCCCGCAAGGTGGGAGTCCCCGTCCCCCCCCCTCCTTAAAATAAAAACAACATTTAATGTATCAGCCAGAAAGCAAATTAGGCCTATAGGCCAGGGACCATCAACTAGATTCAGCCTATAGGCCAGGGATCATCAACTAGGTTCAGCCTATAGGCCAGGGATCATCAACTAGATTCAGCCTATAGGCCAGGGATCATCAACTAGATTCAGCCTATAGGCCAGGGATCATCAACTAGATTCAGCCTATAGGCCAGGGACCATCAACTAGATTCAGCCTATAGGCCAGGGATCATCAACTAGATTCAGCCTATAGGCCAGGGACCATCAACTAGATTCAGCCTATAGGCCAGGGACCATCAACTAGATTCAGCCTATAGGCCAGGGACCATCAACTAGATTCAGCCTATAGGCCAGGGATCATCAACTAGATTCAGCCTATAGACCAGGAATCATCAACTAGATTCAGCCTATAGGCCAGGGACCATGAACTAGATTCAGCCTATAGGCCAGGGACCATGAACTAGATTCAGCCTATAGGCCAGGGACCATGAACTAGATTCAGCCTATAGGCCAGGGACCATGAACTAGATTCAGCCTATAGGCCAGGGACCATCAACTAGATTCAGCCTATAGGCCAGGGATCATCAACTAGATTCAGCCTATAGGCCAGGGACCATCAACTAGATTCAGCCTATAGGCCAGGGACCATCAACTAGATTCAGCCTATAGGCCAGGGATCATCAACTAGATTCAGCCTATAGGCCAGGGACCATCAACTAGATTCAGCCTATAGGCCAGGGATCATCAACTAGATTCAGCCTATAGGCCAGGGACCATCAACTAGATTCAGCCTACAGGCCAGGGACCATGAACTAGATTCAGCCTATAGGCCAGGGACCATCAACTAGATTCAGCCTATAGGCCAGGGATCATCAACTAGATTCAGCCTATAGGCCAGGGATCATCAACTAGATTCAGCCTATAGGCCAGGGACCATCAACTAGATTCAGCCTATAGGCCAGGGATCATCAACTAGATTCATCCTATAGGCCAGGGATCATCAACTAGATTCAGCCTATAGGCCAGGGACCATCAACTAGATTCAGCCTATAGGCCAGGGACCATCAACTAGATTCAGCCTATAGGCCAGGGATCATCAACTAGATTCAGCCTATAGGCCAGGGATCATCAACTAGACTCAGCCTATAGGCCAGGGATCATCAACTAGATTCAGCCGCGGGCCGATTTCTTGAGTGGATGGTCGGGGGGGAACATAATTACAAATAATTAATAGGCTGCAAATTGACCGCAAGAAGCCAAAAACAGATAAGATGTTTGGCTAAAAGATAATCATTTCAAACCTTGCTTACATATCTTTATGATCACGTGTCTATTATGGTGGGTTGGGAACAGATGTCTTAAATTAAATCACTTAGAGCTGGTTTTCTTTTAT
Organism: Salvelinus alpinus; assembly: GCF_045679555.1. Taxonomy (NCBI): domain Eukaryota; kingdom Metazoa; phylum Chordata; class Actinopteri; order Salmoniformes; family Salmonidae; genus Salvelinus; species Salvelinus alpinus. Next base: position 17,070,373 of record NC_092086.1, read on the forward strand.
ATCCAACAATATATACAGTACCAGTCCAAAGTGTGGATACATCTACTCATTCAAGGGTTTTTCTTAATTGTTTATATTTTCCACATTGTAGAACAAAAGTGACAACATCAAAACTTTGAAATAACACATATGGAATCATGTAGTAACCAACAGGACAATGACCGGTCACTCTCATGGAGTGCTGCATCAGATGACCTGGCCTCCACAATCACCCGACCTAAACCCAATTGAGATGGTTTGGGATGAGTTGGACCGCAGAGTGAAGGAAAAGCAGCCAACATGTGTCCTCAGCATACACTACCATTCAGGCAGAGTTGCAAAGAAAAAGCCATATCTCAGACTGGCCAATTAAAAGAAAAGATTAAGATGGGCAAAAGAACCCCGGCCCCTGACAGAGATATGGCTTTTTCTTTGTAACTCTGCCTAGAAGGCCAGCATCCCAGAGTCGCCTCTTCACTGTTGACGTTGAGACTAGACAGAGGAACTCTGCCTAGAAGGCCAGCATCCCAGAGTCGCCTCTTCACTGTTGACGTTGAGACTAGACAGAGGAACTCTGCCTAGAAGGCCAGCATCCCGGAGTCTCCTCTTCACTGTTGACGTTGAGACTGGTGTTTTGCTGGTACTATTTAATGAAGCTGCCAGTTGAGGACTTGTGAGGCATCTGTTTCTCAAACTAGACACTCTAATGTACTTGTCCTCTTGCTCAGTTGTGCACCGGGGCCTCCCACTCCTCTTTCTATTCTGGTGAGAGCCAGTTTGCGCTGTTCTGTGAAGGGGGTAGTACACAGCGTTGTACGAGATCTTCAGTTTCTATGGAATAGCCTTCATTTCTCAGAACAAGAATAGACTGACGAGTTTCAGAAGAAAGTTATTTGTTTCTGGCCATTTTGAGCATGTAAATGAACCCACAAATGCTGATGCTCCAGATACTTAACTAGTCTAAAGAAGGCCAGTTTTATTGCTTCTTTAAACAGAACAAATGTTTTCAGCTTTGCTAACATAATTGCAAAAGGGTTTTCTAATGATCAATTAGCCTTTTAAATTGATAAACTTGGATTAGCTAACACATCGTGCCATTGGAACACAGGAGTGATGGTTGCTGATAATGGACCTCTGTACGCCTATGTAGACATTCCATAAAAAATCTGCCGTTTCCAGCTATAATAGTCATTTACAACATTAACAATGTCTACACTGTATTTCTGATCAATTTTATGTTATTTTAATGGACAAACATGCGCTTTTCTTTCAAAAACAAGGACATTTCTAAGTGATCCCAAACTTTTCAAAGGTAGTGTATGTGGGAACTCCTTCAAGACTGTTGGATAATCATTCCAGGTGAAGCTGGTTGAGAAAATGCCAAGAGTGTGCAAAACTGTCATCAAGGCAAAGGGTGGCTACTTTGAAGAATCTAAAATAATAAATATATTTCATTTGTTTAACACTTTTTACTGGTTACTACATGATTCCATATGTGTTATTTCATAGTTTTGATGTCTTCACTATTATTCTACAATGTAGAAAATATTGAAAATAAAGAAAAACACTTGAATGAGTAGGTGTGTCCAAACTTTCGACTGGTGCTGTATATATATATATTTTTTGTTCAGAAAACTTGGGAGGGGAGGGGGGGGGGGCAAATAAAACCACCCGTGGTCCAAATTTGTCCGTCAGTTGGGGAACCCTGCTATAGACTGTACCATGGGGCTGAAAATGCGACAAGTCTATGCGACTGCAGGCCTATCGAATCGATGATTGGTTTTCTGTGGTGCCAGGGACTGAATAGCTTTGCTTTAGCTGTTTATTGGTAGGCCTATTTGATCGTCATTTTCACATCTTTCACCTAACATTTCACAAAGTTATACCCAGTGTCACAATGCGGCCATTTCTAGACTTGGTTGGTGTCAATGACGCAATTCCTTGTTGAGTAATTCAAGTTGGAAATTCTAACATTGTAGATTGTAACTGAATATGAATCTAGGCTGTCATCATAAGTAACAATTTGTTGTTAACTGACTTGCCTGGATTATATAAAGGTTACATACACATATTTTTTTTTAATGACGGAACCACCCTCTCCCAGTTTGGATAGAAGTTGCTGTGCAAGTCCAGTCTATTACAAAGTCAAATAAACAGTCAGTCCACCCTCAAAACACTAGTTTACAAGGGATTGTTTCATTATGCAGTGTACTATATACAATATGTAGCTGCAATTTAGCTGCTACATTATATATACACAAAAGTATGTGGACACCCCTTCAAATTAGTGGATTTGGCTATTTCAGCCACACCCATTGCTGACAGGTGTATAAAATCGAGCACACCCCCATGCAATCTCCATAGACAAACATTGACAGTAGAATGGCCCGTACTGAAGAGCGCAGTGACTTTCAACGTGGCACCGTCATAGGATGCCACCTTTCTACCAAGTCAGTTTGTCACATTTCTACCCTGCTAGAGCTGCCCCTGTCAACTGGAAGTGTTGTTATCGTTAAGTGGAAATGTCTAGGACAACGGCTCAGCTGCGAAGTGGCAGGCCACTCAATCTCACATAACGGGACCGCCGAGTGCTGAAACGCGTAAAAATCATCTGTCCTCGGTTAAAAGACTCACTGAGTTCCAAACTGCCTCTGGAAACAACGTCAGCACAAGAACTGTTCGTTGGGAGCTTCATGAAAAAGATCCCTGTGCGCAATGCCAAGCGTCGACTGGAGTGGTGTAATGCTTGCCGCCGTTGGACTCTGGAGCAGTGGAAACGGGCTCTATGGAGTGAGGAATCATGCTACACCATCTTGCAGACCAATGGATGAATCTGGGTTTGGCGGATGCCGAGAGGATGCTACCTGACCTCAACCCCATCAAACACATTTGGGATGAATTGAAATGCCAACTGTGAGCCAGGCCTAATCGCCCAACATCAGTGCACGACCTGACTAATGCTCATGTGGCTGAATGGAAGCAAGTCCCCGCAGCAATGTTCCAACATCAGGTGGAAAGCATTCCCAGAAGAGTGGAGGCTGTTATAGCAGCAAAGGGGGAACCAACTCCATATTAATGCCCATGATTTTGGAATAAAATGATCGACGAGCATGTGTCCACATACTTCTGGTCATGTAGTGTATTTATGAACTTTATATACAAATTGCACCTCAAATAGCCTAACAATGAGGACAAAATGATAAATTAGTATACATTCACCGGCTACTCTGCGGGCTTTGTCTGGCGAATACACAAATGGGCTGGAATATTCAAGGGACATTTAATTAAATCAAATAAATCCAACTTGAGACTCCCTGAACCAAACGTTCTCACCACAGCCTGTAGGTTCAGGTTGCAGCCTGGACCTGTACTGAGTATTAACAAACCAGGCAGTCTTTCCCGAGACACCGTGCGTTATATGTCCATTGCGCTGCACACAGTTTAAACGTAGTCTTGATTGATGCATACCAAGATACACTACAGATAAGGGAATGCTGATATTGCAACGACACAACTCAAACGCCAGTTCATCAGTATGAACAAAATTGAAAACCATTTTTTTTAAGCCCTCTTGAACTAGTGTCCGCTAAAGATGATGATCTGTTTGCATCTGCCAGTATATTGGTTGTCCAATATCCAGACGACCTGTCCTCAGAGCTTCCTATACAATGAATCTGTTTCTGTAACGTGTTGAGTCCCGCAGTTCAAGTTGTTACAGAAGTGCTGTATATGAAGCACCACTTAGCTAGCCTGATAACTCAAACACGTCTGATATGAACATTGACATAAACCCTCTACATACCTGAGTTTCTCCAGTCTGCAGTGTGGATCCTCCAGTCTAGCAGAGAGCAGTCTGACTCCTGAGTCTCCTGGGTGATTGTAGCTCAGGTCCAGCTCTCTCAGGTGTGAGGGGTTTGACTTCAGAGCTGAGACCAGAGAAGTACAGCCTTTCTCTGTGACTAGACAGCCTGACAGTCTGCAAAGAGTCAAATCATATTAAAACCACACTGCTATTCTTTGGTGGTGAAAATAGTGGCAGTATATATTTTGTAACATTTTCAGATATATCAGTGTCCTGAAACCTGCCATATCTATTCATAAATGAATGTATCATTATAAAAACATGTTTTTTATCAAAGTATTGCTTGTAGAGACAAACAATGTATAGTACAAATATTTGACTAGACTGACCAGACCATTATAAAAAACAGTATCAGTCAAAAGACAGACAGTGAGGTATCAGATTTAGATTGCATTGAGTATACAGTCCACACCATATCTATTTTGACAGAGAAGAAACACGTTTTAAATTATCTCTATACTCAAGCATTTTCGATTTGAGATCAAATGTTTCATATGAGGTGACAGTATATAATGTCACCTTTTATTTTATGGTATTTTTTATACGTATCTGTTTCACCGTTTAGAAATGAGAACACTTTATTTACAGTGCCTAGCATAAGTCGAATATGAATATTGGACCAAGTACTAAACTTTTGACTTCTTTAATACACTAAAAAGTGAATTTGTCCAAGTAATTAGGACTTCTTCAAATGGGAGAACTAGATACATAAAGTGCTTTTCATTTGTAAATGGTAAAACAGATATATATGAATACCTTCAAATTAAAGGTGACGTTCTGTACTGTCGTCTATTATGAAGCATTCTATCTCAAATCCAAAATGCTGGAGTATAGCACCAGATTTAAAACTGTAAGCTTCACTGTCCAAATACATATGGTGTGTACTACACTGAGTGTACTAAACATTAGGAACACCTTCCTAATATTGAGTTGCACCCACTTTTGCCCTCTAAACAGCCAAAATTCGTCAAGGCATGGATTCTACAAGGTGTCGAAATGCGTTAGACAGGGATGCTGGCCCATGTTGACTCCAATGCTTCCCACAGTTGTGTTAAGTTGGCTGGTAGTGGATCTCTACTCCAAATAGCTTGTTCCATCTCATCACACAGACGCTCAATTGGTTTGAGATCTGGTGACGTGGCAGGCCACTGCAGTAAGCTGAATTCACTATCATGTTCGTGGAACCATTCCTGGACAATCCTAGTATTGTGGCATGGGGCGTTATCCTGCTGAAGAAAATATATTTGCAGATGGATACACTGCTGGCATGAAGGGATGCATCTGATTGGCAATGATGTTCAGATATCCTGTGGCATTAAAACAATGCTCCACTTTTATCAAAGGGCCACCAAAGGGCCACCATCGCACTACCACCAGCAGCCTGCAATGTTGACTAACTGTAGCCCGCCTGTTGCTCTGTACAATTCGTGTCAGCCTCCTTTGTCCTCTTTCATCAATAATCTGTTTTTGACCACTGGCCTGCTGGATGTCATTTGTGTGGTGGTACATTCTTTATACACACAAGAAATTGTTAAGCGTGAAAAACCCAGCAGCGTTTAGGTGCCTTTTGGCAAACTCTAAGGGAGCTGTCGTGCCTTTACTGAGGAGTGGCTTCCTTCTGGCCACTCTACCATAAAGGCCTGATACTTCTTCAATTTTTAATTGATGGAGTCCACTGTGTTCTTGGGGACCTTCAATTCTGTAGAAATGTTTTGGTACCCTTCCCCAGATCTGTGCCTTGACACAATCCTGTCTTGGAGCTCTACGAAAAATATATTTGACCTCATGGCTTGGTTGTTGCTCTGACATATGCAGTCAACTGTGGGACATTATAGACAGGTGTGTGCCTTTCCAAATCATGTCCAATCACTTGAATTTACCACAGGTCGACTCAAATCAAATTGTATAAACATCTCAAGGATGATCAACGGAAAAAGGATGCACCTGAGTTCAATTTCGAGCAAAGGGTCTGAATACTTCTGAAAATAAGATAATTCAGTTTTTTTTTTGAATAAATTTGCAAAAATTCCCCAAAACGTATTTTCGCATTGTCATTATGGGGTATTGTGTGTAGACTGATGAGTACAACTTTGTATTTAATCAGTATTAGAATAACGCTGTAACATAACAAAATGTCAAGCGTCTGAATACTTCCCGAAGGACCTGTATGTGTGCCTGGTAAACACGTGGATCTGATAAACAGTTACCACTTGTTGACCAACTATAGGAATACTGACCTCAGAGTCTCAAGTTTACAGTGGGGATTCCCCAGTCCAGCAGAGAGCAGCTTCACTCCTGAATCCTTCAGGTCATTGTTACTCAGATCCAACTCTCTCAGGTGTGAGGCGTTTGACTTCAGAGCTGAGACCAGAGCAGCACAGCCTTCCTCTGTGACTCCACAGCCTGACAGCCTGCAAATAGATCATAATGATATTAAAACAGACTGTTAATTTAACATGAGTAGTGTAGAAGGACAATGGCAGATGCATTTGGTTTATTCTCTCACACAACATATAGATTCATCTTCCGTCTCCTAGAATTGTATCGTTATATTGTTATACTAATGTGAACACCAATGCACTGATTCAATATGTTTTTCAATAATACATATTTTTCTCTAAACTGAATATTTCTTCCTGATGATTAGTACTTAAATGTATTTGTATGTACTCACAGAGCAGCTCTGGAGGCTTTGACCACTGGCAGCAGCCTTAGAAGACCTTCCTCTGATCTGGAGTATTCCTTCAGGTCAAAGACATCCATCTCCTTTTCTGAAGTCAGCAACACAAAGACCAGAGCTGACCACTGTGAAGGTGACAGTTTGGCGTCTGAGACACTTCCTGATCTCAGGTAGCTTTGGATCTCCTCCACTAGAGAATGGTCATTCAGTTCATTCAGACAGTGGAACAGATTGATGCACCTCTCTGGGGAGGGATTCTCCCTGATCTTCTCCTTGATGTACTTGACTGTTTCTTCATGGCTCTGTGAGCTGCTTCTTGTCGTTGTCAGTAGACCTCGTAAGTGCTTCTGATTGGACTCCAGTGAGAGGCCCAGAAGGAAGCGGAGGAAAAGGTCCAGGTTTCCCGTCTCACTTTGTAAGGCTTTATCCACAGCACTCTTGTAGACAGTAACTTCAGGCTTGTCTCTGAACAGTGCAAAAAAGTAGCTTGATACTGATTGCGGTTTGGCCATTAGATTCTCATTGTTGTTGATGAAGGAGAGGAACACATATACAGCAGCCAGAAACTCCTGAATGCTCAGATGCACGAAGCAGTACACGTTGTCCTGGTACAGCACACATTCCTCTTTAAAGAGCTGTGTGCACAATCCTGAGTAAACTGAGGCTTCATTGACATCAATGCCAGCCTCTTTCAGGTCTTCTACACAGAAAATCAGATTGCCATTCACAAGCTGTTGAAAAGCCAGTTTTCCCATTGACAGAATGCTCTCTTTATTCCAGTGTGGACCTGTCTCTTCTTTCCCAAGATACTTTTCATTCTTCTGTTGGATATGAAACATCACAAGGTGTGTGTACATCTCAGTCAGAGTCTTGGGCATCTCTTCTCTCTTATGATTCAGCATATGTTCAAGGACTATTGCAGAAATCCAACAGAAGACTGGAATGTGGCACATGATGTGGAGGCTCCTTGATGTCTTTATGTGTGAGATGATTCTGCTGGCCAGATCCTGATCCCTGAATCTCTTCCTGAAGTACTCCTCCTTCTGTGAGTCATTGAAACCTCGTACCTCTGTCACCTGGTCAACATACCCTGAAGGGATCTTATTGGCTGCTGCAGGTCGGGTAGTTATCCAGAGGAGAGCAGAGGGAAGCAGATTTCCCTTGATGAGATTTGTCAGGAGAACATCCACTGAGGTTGACTTGGTGACGTCACAACAGATCTTGTTCTTCTGGAAGTCTAGGGGCAGTCGGCACTCATCCAGACCATCAAAGATGAACAGAACTTTGTACTTGTCATAGTTGGAGATTGTTGATTGTTTGGTTTCCACTGAGAAGTGGTTGAGAAGTTCAGTCAAAGTGTGTTTTTCCCCTTTCATCAAATTCAGCTCCCGAAAAGGGAATGAAAATACAAATTGGACATCCTGATTTGCTTTTCCTTCAGCCCAGTCCAGAATGAACTTCTGCACAGAGATTGTTTTTCCAATGCCAGCGACCCCCTTTGTCAGCACAGTTCTGATAAGTTTGTCTTGTCCAGTTAAGGGTTTGAAGATGTCGTTACATTTGATTGCAGTCTCTGGCCTTGCTTGTTTCCTGGTTGTTGTCTCAATCTGTCTCAGCTCATGTTCATTATTGACCTCTCCTTTTCCACCCTCTGTGATGTAGAGCTCTGTGTAGATTTTATTGAGAAGTGTTGGGTTTCCTTGTTTAGCGATCCCCTCAAATACACATTGAAACTTCTTCTTTAGATTAGATTTGAGTTCACGTTGGCAAATCACAGCAAGTTCATCTGAATGAAGAATTAACACAGAGGATATTGATATTACGTCTGTTTTAATGCCTACAGTGGTTTTAGGACTATGTTGTAAATTATAACCATTGTTTTCTATTAACTGTCTGTATAAATGTTTTCATAATGCATTACACACTGGTGTGACTGATTCTATTATTATTAATATTTTTTACGGCATTATTAATGTTCTCTCTCCTTCTTTCTCTCTCTCTCTCTCTCTCTCTCTCTCTCTCTCTCTCTCTCTCTCTCTCTCTCTCTCTCTCTCTCTCTCTTTCTCCAACACAACACAGCCCTGCTGCTACTTGATGAGGTCACTAGGTGTTGTGTTAAGGCTGCTACAATATCATTGAGTTACACAGCTACTTTAGCTGTACTTTAGTTACAGCTTTTAAATGTTTGCAATAAAACAGCATTCAACTTGAGGCAGACAGCTCTTACATTTCTCCAGTGTGTCAGCAAGCTCCTTCTGGTTCATTTTCCTCAGGATGTGCAGTGTGATCTTCAGAGCCCCCTCTCTGGCACTGCTCTCCTGCTTCTCATCTTCAGCATCCACCACTTCCTTATCCTGCTTCTGACTCTCAAAGCCTTCTGGGAGTTCTGGACTAAGAATCCTCTTGAACATCTTCAGCTCGTTCTTCACAAATGTCATAAGATTCTCTTCAAGCAACTGAAATAAATAAAGTAAATAAGTTAAGCAAGAGAATAAATGCTTTCGCATGCACATATTAATGAATTATTGACAGATCGATTTTAGTAAAACAAATGTACATAACAGGATCACATACACTGAATATGGAGGCCAGGTCTGTTTGATGACTCTGGGAAGACTGACCACTGAGAATCTCTGACTCTGATCTCTCCTGTTGGTTTCTGTGGACAAAACATGAGATTAAATTTCCTCATCCAGAGAGTACACACACACACACACACACACACACACACACACACACACACACACACACACACACACACACACACACACACACACACACACACACACACACACACACACACACACACACACACACACACACACACACACACACAGAGAGAGGGAATGTTGTGTTTGTTTAATATTGTTTTAGGACTATGAAAATGGAAAAAAAAGATTAGCCTATGGATTATGAAAACAACAAAAATAATTTGGAAATGGGAGAGGAGAAATGACTAGAGACAGTGTTGTTTAACTCACTGACCATGAACCATGAGTTCTTCTTACCTTTGATCAGTAGAAAAGTCTCCCTCTCTGAAGTCTCTAGGTGGATCCATAGACCAGTCACTCTTCATGGACACACAGCTGGGTACAGGGGAGGCTGGTCTCTCCTGCTTGATTGGGCTTCAACACAACAGAGAGAAACATTACATCTCTCATCTACTATCAGCTCAGATGGGGAAACATATTTTATTTAACCTTAATTTAATTTGGCAAGTCATAAACAAAAATAATCACATGGTTTATCCTTCTCTCTGTGACCGCCGATAACTTCAGAACAAAGTTGACTACAAATATAAACTTACCAATGTCTTCGCAATTAATACAAACATGCGACGTATAAAATTATTCTTCAAATTAAAACTGGGATGACTGCATTAAAATATAAACAGAAGGCTAAAGGCCTATTTCACTCAGATTGAAATGCATTTCATGTTCAATCAATTGAGTTATATTTGCTACTTGTAGGCTACTGTCTTTAATTGGTCTCATTATATTTCCTGAAAGCATTGAAAGTAGTGGAAGGCGCTCAACTAACGTTTGTCGAGGTGCGACCAAAACATGTGATCATCATTAGAGAAAAAAACATTTGCAACACTCGCTCACCATTAAACATGATTTGTTTATTGAAGCAAGATTAAAAGATTAACGTTCCTGCCGTCAATGGCCTGCATCAGAATAATCACACAAAGGGAATGGACAAGTTCGTGTAGGGCACCACGTGGAATGAGTGTCTACGATTGTCTCCCGCTGAGTTGTGTTCAGTTTGCTTGAAAGTTTGCTACGTTACATAACGATTTGAAGTGAAGGACACGTTTCCACAAATCTTTCTTGAACATTCTTGAATGGATTTTAGGTTACATTAGGTCCCGTTTGGCGAGGTGTTGCTTGAAGCAATGAGTGATGTATTTAAACAGCTGTGGCCATGCTGACAACGTTCCCCAACCTACAACCCAACCCTGTTTTTCAACTGGTCCTTCAGTACACCGCCGTTTCCGTTCAATTGAAGGTTCATGAAGGTAAAACATACTGAATGCAGCCCTGGTGGTGCTAATGAGAGGGTGTGGTAGACTATAGAGTGCCACATTGTGAGTCATAGTACCCATAAAACCTAGCAGTCAAACAGGGAAATGGTTCCAATCATTTTTCCCATAAAGGATTTTAAAAACATTGAAAATAAGGGCTGTGTTTCCCCTGCCGTGACGTTTTGATAACCGTGTAAAACGCTCTAAGAAAAGGTGACTTTTCTCAATATATTCACATGTATTTACCCTCCCAAAATGAAACGCTAATTAGCTGCTAATGTGGCTATCATAATGAACTAGAAATGCCATGATGATCTGAGCGAGACTGCCGATGCAAAGCTAATCTCTGGATTAACTATCTAATGTTAGTTAAATATTGTAATGAATAAATTGGCTACATGTCTTTAAATAGACCGTGCTGTGAACTGTCTTGTGCAAGTTTTAAATTGACACAAAACCTCTTAGCAAAGGTGTCAGCTAGAGATCACGTGCAGGAGCTAGTAGTTTTACTTTGATGCTAATTAACAGTTTTGAATCAGAGTAAATGGAGCCGGATATATTGCGAAAAGTCAACTCCTCCGAGAGATTTACACGGTTATCAAAACGTCATTCCTTACACGGTTATCAAAACGTCATTCCAGGGAAAGCCTACACTAACAAAGAAAGGGGCCCTTCACAAAAACATAATATAGTCCTTATGTAGGTTAAGACCTCTGGGGACTAAACTATCCAAGGAAGGGATCCAGAACATCACTCTCTGGATGTCTCCAACACATTTGTTTTTGCTGACTTGTTCAATTCCCCAATAAAATAACTCACAAAGCGAGTGAACTCTCTCTTTGAAATGAAGGGTCACTGGGGTGTTGGGGTCAGCACATCAAATGGCATTTCAGTACTCACAAATTCTAGTGAGTAACTTGGTCTATCATGTGTAAAATAAGCCGCACAGGCAGCGAATCATGTAGATCACATTGCGAGAATTTAGATCATGTAGATCACATTGACCCAATCCGGGGTAGGAGAACCCTTATATACGTTTGGTTTACTGGCATTGAGTACAATTGCTGCACTTGTATTTGCTGGGGGAATAGGCAGTAGGCTTTTACTGGTTCCACTTGTGTATTTGACCACTAGGTGGAAACATTGACCACAGTAACGCTCACCCTGATGAGATGACCAACCTGTAGAGTACCAGTACCACAGTATGAGTCATAATACCCATAAAACCTAGCGGTCAAATAAGGAAATGGTTCCAATCGTTTTTCCACCATAATTTTTTCCCAAAGGGTATTTTAGAAACACTTAAAATAAGGGTTGTGTTTTGTGTAGGCTTACCGTGGCGTGACGCTTTGATAGCTGTGTTATTCTCTCTAGGACAATATCTTTTAATATATTTACTATATTTACCCCCCAAAATGAAAAAGAACTACAAAAACCCTGGAATGAGTAGGTGTGGCCAAACTTTTGACTGGTACTGTAGTAATGAATAAATTGGCTACATTTCTTTAAATGGACAATTCTATGAACTGTCTTGTGCAAGTTTAAAATTGACACAATACCTGTTAGCAAAGGTGTCAGCTAGAGATGACATGTAGGAGCTTGCAGGGATTTGTAGTCTAGCATGATGTCTGCTTTGATGTTTAAAAAAAATGAACGGTGGAAAAATGATTGGAACCATTTCCCTGTTTGGCTGTTTGGTTGTATTATCCTGCAACGATCTGGGGAATAGTTACAGGAGAGATGAGGGGGGATGAATGAGCCAATTGGAAGCTGGGGATTATTAGGTCATTTTTTATTTTTATTTCACCTTTATTTAACCAGGTAGGCTAGTTGAGAACAAGTTCTCATTTACAATTACGACCTGGCCAAGATAAAGCATAGCAGTGTGAACAGACAACACAGAGTTACACATGGAGTAAACAATAAACAAGTCAATAACATGGTAGAAAAAAAAGAGAATCTATATACAATGTGTGCAAAAGGCATGAGGTAGGCAATAAATCGAATAATTACAATTTAGCAGATTAACACTGGAGTGATAAATCATCAGATGATCATGTGCAAGAAGAGATATTGGTACTGGTGTGCAAAAGAGCAGAAAAGTAAATAAATAAAAGCAGTATGGGGGGTGAGGTAGGTAAATTGGGTGGGTAGTTTACAGATGGACTATGTACAGCTGCAGCGATCGGTTAGCTGCTCGGATAGCAGATTTTTAAAGTTGTTGAGGGAGATAAAAGTCTCCAACTTCAGAGATTTTTGCAATTCGTTCCAGTCGCAGGCAGCAGAGAACTGGAAGGAAAGGCGTCCAAATGAGGTTTTAGCTTTAGGGATGATCAGTGAGATACACCTGCTGGAGCGCGTGCTGCGGGTGGGTGTAGCCATCGTGACCAGTGAACTGAGATAAGGCGGCACTTTACCTAGCATAGCCTTGTAGATGACCTGGAGCCAGTGGGTCTGACGACGAACATGTAGCGAGGGCCAGCCGACTAGGGCATACAGGTCGCAGTGGTGGGTCGTATAAGGTGCTTTAGTAACAAAACGAATGGCACTGTGATAAACTGCATCCAGTTTGCTGAGTAGAGTGTTGGAAGCTATTTTGTAGATGACATCGCCGAAGTCGAGGATCGGCAGGATAGTCAGTTTTACTAGGGTAAGTTTGGCGGCGTGAGTGAAGGAGGCTTTGTTGCGGAATAGAAAGCCGATTCTTGATTTGATTTTGGATTGGAGATGTTTGATATGAGTCTGGAAGGAGAGTTTGCAGTCTAGCCAGACACCTAGGTACTTATAGATGTCCACATATTCTAGGTCGGAACCGTCCAGGGTGGTGATGCTAGTCGGGCGTGCGGGTGCAGGCAGCGAACGGTTGAAAAGCATGCATTTGGTTTTACTAGCGTTTAAGAGCAGTTGGAGGCCACGGAAGGAGTGTTGTATGGCATTGAAGCTCGTTTGGAGGTTAGATAGCACAGTGTCCAAGGAAGGGCCGGAAGTATATAGAATGGTGTCGTCTGCGTAGAGGTGGATCAGGGAATCGCCCGCAGCAAGAGCAACATCATTGATGTATACAGAGAAAAGAGTCGGCCCGAGAATTGAACCCTGTGGTACCCCCATAGAGACTGCCAGAGGACCGGACAACATGCCCTCCGATTTGACACACTGAACTCTGTCTGCAAAGTAGTTGGTGAACCAGGCAAGGCAGTCATTAGAAAAACCGAGGCTACTGAGTCTGCCGATAAGAATATGGTGATTGACAGAGTCGAAAGCCTTGGCCAGGTCGATGAAGACGGCTGCACAGTAATGTCTTTTATCGATGGCGGTTATGATATCGTTTAGTACCTTGAGCGTGGCTGAGGTGCATCCGTGACCGGCTCGGAAACCGGATTGCACAGCGGAGAAGGTACGGTGGGATTCGAGATGGTCAGTGATCTGTTTGTTGACTTGGCTTTCGAAGACCTTAGATAGGCAGGGCAGGATGGATATAGGTCTGTAACAGTTTGGGTCCAGGGTGTCTCCCCCTTTGAAGAGGGGGATGACCGCGGCAGCTTTCCAATCCTTGGGGATCTCAGATGATACGAAGGAGAGGTTGAACAGGCTGGTAATAGGGGGTGCGACAATGGCGGCGGACAGTTTCAGAAATAGGGGGTCCAGATTGTCAAGCCCAGCTGATTTGTATGGGTCCAGGTTTTCCAGCTCTTTCAGAACATCTGCTATCTGGATATGGGTCAAGGAGAAGCTGGGGAGGCTTGGGCGAGTAGCAGCGGGGGGGGCGGGGCTGTTGGCCATGGTTGGAGTCGCCAGGAGGAAGGCATGGCCAGCCATTGAGAAATGTTTGTTGAAGTTTTCGATTATCACGGACTTATCAGTGGTGACCGTGTTACCTAGCCTCAGTGCAGTGGGCAGCTGGGAGGAGGTGCTCTTGTTTTCCATGGACTTTACAGTATCCCAGAACTTTTGGGAGTTAGAGCTACAGGATGCAAATTTCTGCTTGAAAAAGCTGTCCTTTGCTTTCCTGACTGACTGCGTGTATTGGTTCCTGACTTCCCTGAACAGTTGCATATCGCGGGGGCTCTTCGATGCTATTGCAGTTCGCCACAGGATGTTTTTGTGCTGGTCGAGGGCAGTCAGGTCTGGAGTGAACCAAGGGCTATATCTGTTCTTGGTTCTGCATTTTTTGAACGGAGCATGCTTGTCTAATATGGTGAGGAAGTAACTTTTAAAGAATGACCAGGCATCCTCAACTGACGGGATGAGGTCAATATCCTTCCAGGGTACCCGGGCCAGGTCGATTAGAAAGGCCTGCTCGCAGAAGTGTTTTAGGGAGCGTTTGACAGTGATGAGGGGTGGTCGTTTGACCGCGGACCCGTGGCGGATACAGGCAATGAGGCAGTGATCGCTGAGATCTTGATTGAAGACAGCAGAGGTGTATTTGGAGGGCAGGTTGGTCAGGATAATGTCTATTAGGGTGCCCATGTTTACGGATTTAGGGTTGTACCTGGTGGGTTCCTTGATGATTTGTGTGAGATTGAGGGCATCAAGCTTGGATTGTAGGACTAACTTCTTGAGAATACAGGGGGTGCTATTTTCCCATTAGCATAATTTGCTCTACAGATTAAACTGCCTCTTATTCAATTATTGCTCTTACTATATGCATATAAATAATACCATTGGAAAGAAAACAATCTCTAGTTTCTAAAACCGTTTCAATTTTGTCTCTGAGTGATACACAAGTCATTTGACAGCACTTTCCCTGACCAAGAAGTAGAATGCAAGAAGTCTATGCTCGCTTCAACGCTCTGCCTATATATGGTCATGACCCCTATGACCAGAAACACACTTCATTCGCCTTCCTCTGGGTGTCAAGAGGACGTCAGAGGAGAAATTCTTTGTTTATCTGGTACTGACGTGAAATAAGACCTATTTCTTTGGCGTGACCGACAACTTCCGGTTTTCTGATTCGCACGAGTTGGAGCTGCGATTGTGTACTGTTTTGCTGGCGTTATGGATGAAAACTATCTCCGTGTCGAATTTTGTTTGATACATGTGACCATATCATCGTAATGTATGTTTTTTCAATATAGTTTAATCAGATTATTTGAATTTTTTCGGGAGTTTTGTGGTGTTCCGTTGTCTGATTTTATTTACGTTTGAGAGATCCGTGCCACTCGACCAGTACCTGTGCTAAATGGAGTGGGAAAGGAACAATTCTGAACGGAACCAACGACTCATCTTGACAAAGGACACTTTGATCAACATTCTGATGAAAGATCAGCCATAGTAAGACCCAATTTACGATGTTATATCATATCTGTTGTGCATGTGAACTGGCCGTGGGCGCCTAGCCGAATCTGCCTGGTATAGCTATGCTAATTTAGCGCTACATTTTGTTTTCGTTATAAAACATTTAATAAATCTGAAATATTGTTTGGATTCACCAGATGTTGGGCTTTCAATATCTGTACGCTGTGTATTTTTCTGAAATGTTTTAAGATGAGTAATTCGTTATATGACGTTGGTCTCTGTAATTGTTCTGGCTGGGTCAGCACTATTTCAGATTGCAGCTGCAATGTAGAACTGTGATTTATACCTGAAAAATGCACATTTTTCAAAAAAAAAACTATGCTATACCATAAATATGTTATCAGACTGTCATCTTATGAAGTTGTTTCTTGGTTAGTGGCTATATATATTTTTATTTAGTCGAATTAGTGATAGCTACTGACGCAGGAAAAAACTGTTGGGAGTAAAAAAATCGTGTCCTTTGCTAACGTGGTTAGCTAATAGATTTACATATTGTGTCTTCCCTGTAAAACATTTTAAAAATCTGAAATGGTGGCTTTATTCACAAGACCTGTATCTTTCATCTGGTGTCTTGGACTTGTGATTTAATGATATTTAGATGCTACAAGTTACTTGTGACGCTATGCTAGCTATGCTACTCAGTGGGGGGGTGGTGGGGGGTGCTCCCGGATCAGGGTTGGTGACTCGTGAGAAGTTTTAAGCATATCCCAGTTTAGGTCACCTAACAGAACAAACTCTGAAGCTAGATGGGGAGCGATCAATTCACAGATGGTGTCCAGGGCACAGCTGGGAGCTGAGGGGGGTCGGTAGCAGGCGGCAACAGTGAGAGACTTATTTCTGGAGAGATTAATTTTTAGAATTAGAAGTTCGAACTGTTTGGGCATAGACCTGGAAAGTATGACAGAACTTTGCAGGCTATCTCTGCAGTAGATTGCAACTCCTCCCCCTTTGGCAGTTCTATCTTGACGGAAAGTGTTATAGTTGGGTATGGAAATCCCAGAATTTTTGGTGGCCTTCCTAAGCCAGGATTCGGACACGGCAAGGACATCAGGGTTGGCAGAGTGTGCTAAAGCGGTGAGTAAGGCAAACTTAGGGAGGAGGCTTCTGATGTTGACATGCATGAGGCCAAGGCTTTTTCGATCACAGAAGTCAACAAATGAGGGTGACTGGGGACATGCAGGGCCTGGGTTTACCTCCACATCACCCGAGGAACAGAGGAGTAGTAGGATGAGGGTGCGGCTAAAGGCTATCAAAACTGGTCGCCTAGAGCGTTGGGGATAAAGAATAAAAGGAGCAGATTTATGGGCGTGGTAGAATAGATTCTGGGCATAATGTGCAGACAGGGGTATGGTGGGGCGCGGGTACAGCGGAGGCAAGCCCAGGCACTGGGTGATGATAAGAGAGGTTGTATCTCTGGACATGCTGGTCTCAATGGGTGAGGTCACCGCATGTGTGGGGGGTGGGACAAAGGGGGTATCAGAGGTACGGAGAGTGGAACTACAGGGTCCATTGCAAACCAAAACAATGACAATGAAAACTAGCCTGAACAACAGTATGCAAGGCATATTGATATTTGAGAGAGACATACAATAAGGCATAAAGTGATTGCAGGTCTTGATTGGGAGAGCTAGCTAAAACAACAGGTAAGATAACAGCAGCAATAACAGGGTGCTAGTCTGACACAGCAACAACAGGTAAAAAATGGCGATGACTAGGCAGAGAGGGTCGGATTAACTACACACAGATCCTGAGTTAAAGCACAGAGCCGACAGATAAGACACAAATAAACAGAATGGAGTACCGTGAATTAATGGACAGTCAAGCATGCATCAGCTATGTAGCCAAGTGATCATAGTGTCCAGGGGGCAGCCGTAGATGGAGCAGAGGAGGCCTCCACTAAGCTAGCACGCGGCGTGTAAAGTTAGTAGCCCGGGGGGTGGTCTGCTCAGACGGAGGGGGTCTGCTCAGACGTGGTTGTGTCGACAGAGAATCCAAGCCAGATGGCGATGGCGAAAGAGAGGTTGTGAATTGTAGAATAGTGTTTGCTAACTGGTGCTAGCTTCGTGGCAGTGGCACTAGCTCTTCAGCTAGCCGGCAGATGGGCCTAGCTCGAGGCTAGCTCAAGGCTAACTGGTGCTTGCTTCGGGACAGAGGTGTTAGCCAGTAGTAGCCACTCGGTTGCAGCTAGCTAGCTGTGATGATACGGTGTAATTGTCCAGAGCTTGCGTCAGGAATCCGGTGATGTGGTAGAGAAAAAGCAGTCCTATATGCTCTGGGTTGATATCGCGCTGCAGCTAGCCGGCAGATGGGCCTAGCTCGAGGCTAGCTCAAGGCTAACTGGTGCTTGCTTCGGGACAGAGGTGTTAGCCAGTAGTAGCCACTCGGTTGCAGCTAGCTAGCTGTGATAATACGGTGTAATTGTCCAGAGCTTGCGTCAGGAATCCGGTGATGTGGTAGAGAAAAAGCAGTCCTATATGCTCTGGGTTGATATCGCGCTTGCAGACTGGCAGGTATCGGCCCGGTATTGAAGCTGGCTGTGTCCGAGTTAAGGGCGAAGACCGCAGCAGTGGCTAACTGACTACTAGCTAGTAGCTAGTTATCTGGCTAGCTTCTGATTGGGGTTACGGTTCAAAAGTATATAAAAAATAGCAGGTCCGTACCACATTGGGTGAGGCGGAATGTAGGAATGTATATTCAGTTCCTAGATGGAAAGTGAAATTAAAATAAATACGAAATGTATACGAAAAATACGAATACAATTTACACGGGACAAGACAGGACAAAGACACATCCGACTGCTACGCCATTCTTGGATTCGGCAAACTTAGGGCAAACAAAATTAATTAAAAATTAATTAAAACATTAATTATCATGTTAAGGAAAGATTTGAATGGAGAAAGCTGATTGGAGAGCAGCGCTCCCTTTCTTTCCATCCTATCAGTACTGACACATGCTCTAATGACGCATTTAGTGGTGTTTTGGGAAACGTATGTTACATCTTCGGCCGATGTAGGAAAGATGCATCGTTAAAATACTCTGAATCCTAAATTCCATCTCTGTCAGGAAACCGGCCGCAAAGAGATTTACAGTACAGTTGCCGTACAGCCTGAAATTCAAACTTGTAGTGTATTCAAGGGTTAAAAAGGCATACATTTTAGGATGGCTAGGTGAAACAACCACATATCACAGTCAAATATACAGGATGCGAACATTCCATTCCAGCTAAACAATGGATTTATAGCGTTTTGACAAAATTAACATTTTCATACACATCTAAAATCTATGAATTAAACATGTGAGAACAATAACATTGAAGGCTACCCATAAGCAATCATTTCTGATCTAAAAACACAAATGTGAAAAAATTGTGGATAAAGCATTTTGGAAATAAACTTAATAAATGATTCAACAATATTGTCATCTCACCTCTTAGCTTTGGAGTAATCTTCCCCAGAGAGACTCGTTTTAGAGGCAGGGCCCCCCTCCTTTCTCTCCCCAGAGAGACTCATTTTAGAGGCAGGGCCGCCCTCCTCTCTCTCCCCAGAGAGACTCATTTTTTAACACTGACCCCTAAACAGAGATCCAGCATGTTGGTTGTGGTTAACACAGTGACAACTAATTCTTTAATTCTTTGAAATAAAACATTTACTAACAGACATATCGAAACAGTTAGGTGATTTAATGCAATCACATGAACATGTAGTTGTGACATCTCTTCTCCATGGTAACTGTCAATAATAATAATAATACTAATAATAATAAGTCACTGTTTGTTAAGGTAGTTATAGACAGTGCAGCAACACAAGGCCATGTCTCACACTTATTTGTATTCATTAAAAGTAGGCTATTTCTTGTCTTCCAATCTGTTATTTTATGAACATATCTGAGAATGTAGACAGAAGGGCTAAAACGGACATGATTGATCTGAGGGGGAAATCATTGATCCATTCAGAAAGGTTTTTTGCAACAAGTAAGATATTTTATATTATGTAAAGTAGGCTAGGTTATAATGTATAATAGCGTTTTGTTAGTGATATACAGATCGAGGTCTATACCTCGGCTATTGCCTACCTATCATAGATGACCAGCCTAAACCTGTTCAGATCAGTTCACATAGGCATCAGTGGCAGGACTGATCACCTACAAACCAGTTTTAAGTCTAAAATAACAGGGAATGTAGTGATATTTTCACAACATTTCCTACGGAGACCATCAGGTTGGTCAGCATGATAACGGATCATATCTAATTTCCTACGGAGACCATGAGGTCGGTCAGCATGATAACGGATCATATCTCAAGCTTTCTGTCTATTGAATGTCTGACACCGATCTAACTGTAATAGTTCTATGTAGCCTGGACTTACCAGAGTCTGCCGGTCTGTCCTTCAAATCAACACATTTATCCCACTTCTAATGTTGCCGAGAAATGTGGCCCACAGTTTCAACAGCCATTTTGTAACTGTAAGTTTTAAAGTTACAGACAATTACACAAGAGGAATTCAGATAACTTCTGACGGTCCTGAAGAGGAAGTAGCCTCTCTTACACCAACCGGCATCTGGCTCATAGAGACTGAAGGACTATGCACTCTATCCTGCACACCACATCATGCCATCTCTGAACTGGGGGAAGGTATTGGGAAGGCAGAAAGATAACAGTGAATATGAGACATGGAGGAAGGTATTGGGAAGGCAGAAAGATAACAGTGAATATGAAACATGGAGGAAGGTATTGGGAAGGCAGAAAGATAACAGTGAATATGAGACATGGAGAAAGGTATTGGGAAGGCAGAAAGATAACAGTGAATATGAGACATGGAGGAAAGCAGAAAGATAACAGTGAATATGAGACATGGAGGAAGGTATTGGGAAGGCAGAAAGATAACAGTGAATATGAGACATGGAGGAAGGTATTGGGAAGGCAGAAAGATAACAGTGAATATGAGACATGGAGGAAAGCGGAAAGATAACAGTGAATATGAGACATGGAGGAAGGTATTGGGAAGGCGGAAAGATAACAGTGAATATGAGACATGGGGGAAGGTATTGGGAAGGCAGAAAGATAACAGTGAATATGAGACATGGGGGAAGGTATTGGGAAGGTAGAAAGATAACAGTGAATATGAGACATGGAGGAAGGTATTGGGAAGGCAGAAAGATAACAGTGAATATGAGACATGGAGGAAGGTATTGGGAAGGCAGAAAGATAACAGTGAATATGAGACATGGAGGAAGGTATTGGGAAGGCAGAAAGATAACAGTGAATATGAGACATGGGGAAGGTAGAAAGATAACAGTGAATATGAGACATGGAGGAAGGTATTGGGAATGTAGAAAGATAACAGTGAATATGAGACATGGAGGAAGGTATTGGGAAGGTAGAAAGATAACAGTGAATATGAGACATGGAGGAAGGTATTGGGAAGGCAGAAAGATAACAGTGAATATGAGACATGGAGGAAAGCAGAAAGATAACAGTGAATATGAGACATGGAGGAAGGTATTGGGAAGGCAGAAAGATAACAGTGAATATGAGACATGGAGGAAGGTATTGGGAAGGCAGAAAGATAACAGTGAATATGAGACATGGAGGAAAGCGGAAAGATAACAGTGAATATGAGACATGGGGGAAGGTATTGGGAAGGCGGAAAGATAACAGTGAATATGAGACATGGGGGAAGGTATTGGGAAGGCAGAAAGATAACAGTGAATATGAGACATGGGGGAAGGTATTGGGAAGGCAGAAAGATAACAGTGAATATGAGACATGGAGGAAGGTAGAAAGATAACAGTGAATATGAGACATGGAGGAAGGTATTGGGAAGGTAGAAAGATAACAGTGAATATGAGACTTGGGGAAGGTATTGGGAAGGCAGAAAGATAACAGTGAATATGAGACATGGGGAAGGTATTGGGAAGGTAGAAAGATAACAGTGAATATGAGACATGGAGGAAGGTATTGGGAAGGTAGAAAGATAACAGTGAATATGAGACATGGAGGAAGGTATTGGGAATGTAGAAAGATAACAGTGAATATGAGACATGGAGGAAGGTATTGGGAATGTAGAAAGATAACAGTGAATATGAGACATGGAGGAAGGTATTGGGAAGGTAGAAAAATAACAGTGAATATGAGACATGGAAGAAGGTATTGGGAAGGTAGAAAGATAACAGTGAATATGAGACATGGAGGAAGGTATTGGGAAGGTAGAAAGATAACAGTGAATATGAGACATGGAGGAAGGTATTGGGAAGGTAGAAAGATAACAGTGAATATGAGACATGGAGGAAGGTATTGGGAAGGTAGAAAGATAACAGTGAATATGAGACATGGAGGAAGGTATTGGGAAGGTAGAAAAATAACAGTGAATATGAGACATGGAAGAAGGTATTGGGAAGGTAGAAAGATAACAGTGAATATGAGACATGGAGGAAGGTATTGGGAAGGTAGAAAGATAACAGGGAATATGAGACATGGGTTAAGGTATTGGGAAGGTAGAAAGATAACAGTGAATATTAGACATGGAGGAAGGTAGAAAGATAACAGTGAATATGAGACATGGAGGAAGGGATTGGGAAGGTAGAAAGATAACAGTGAATATGAGACATGGAGGAAGGTATTGGGAAGGTAGAAAGATAACAGTGAATATGAGACATGGAGGAAGGTATTGGGAAGGCAGAAAGATAACAGTGAATATGAGACATGGAGGAAGGTAGAAAGATAACAGTGAATATGAGACATGGGGGAAGGTATTGGGAAAGTAGAAAGATAACAGTGAATATGAGACATGGGGGAAGGTATTGGGAAGGTAGAAAGATAACAGTGAATATGAGACATGGAGGAAGGTATTGGGAAGGCAGAAAGATAACAGTGAATATGAGACATGGAGGAAGGTATTGGGAAGGCAGAAAGATAACAGTGAATATGAGACATGGAGGAAGGTATTGGGAAGATAGAAAGATAACAGTGAATATGAGACATGGAGGAAGGTATTGGGAAGGCAGAAAGATAACAGTGAATATGAGACATGGAGGAAGGTATTGGGAAGGTAGAAAGATAACAGTGAATATGAGACATGGGGGAAGGTATTGGGAAGGTAGAAAGATAACAGTGAATATGAGACATGGAGGAAGGTAGAAAGATAACAGTGAATATGAGACATGGAGGAAGGTATTGGGAAGGTAGAAAGATAACAGTGAATATGAGACATGGAGGAAGGTATTGGGAAGGTAGAAAGATAACAGTGAATATGAGACATGGGGAAGGTAGAAAGATAACAGTGAATATGAGACATGGAGGAAGGTATTGGGAAGGTAGAAAGATAACAGTGAATATGAGACATGGAGGAAGGTATTGGGAAGGTAGAAAGATAACAGTGAATATGAGACATGGAGGAAGGTATTGGGAAGGTAGAAAGATAACAGTGAATATGAGACATGGAGGAAGGTATTGGGAAGGTAGAAAGATAACAGTGAATATGAGACATGGAGGAAGGTATTGGGAAGGTAGAAAGATAACAGTGAATATGAGACATGGAGGAAGGTATTGGGAAGGTAGAAAGATAACAGTGAATATGAGACTTGGGGAAGGTATTGGGAAGGCAGAAAGATAACAGTGAATATGAGACATGGGGGAAGGTATTGGGAAGGTAGAAAGATAACAGTGAATATGAGACATGGAGGAAGGTAGAAAGATAACAGTGAATATGAGACATGGAGGAAGGTATTGGGAAGGTAGAAAGATAACAGTGAATATGAGACATGGAGGAAGGTATTGGGAAGGTAGAAAGATAACAGTGAATATGAGACATGGGGAAGGTAGAAAGATAACAGTGAATATGAGACATGGAGGAAGGTATTGGGAAGGTAGAAAGATAACAGTGAATATGAGACATGGAGGAAGGTATTGGGAAGGTAGAAAGATAACAGTGAATATGAGACATGGAGGAAGGTATTGGGAAGGTAGAAAGATAACAGTGAATATGAGACATGGAGGAAGGTATTGGGAAGGTAGAAAGATAACAGTGAATATGAGACATGGAGGAAGGTATTGGGAAGGTAGAAAGATAACAGTGAATATGAGACATGGAGGAAGGTAGAAAGATAACAGTGAATATGAGACATGGAGGAAGGTATTGGGAAGGTAGAAAGATAACAGGGAATATGAGACATGGAGGAAGGTATTGAGAAGGTAGAAAGATAACAGTGAATATGAGACATACATGCTTTCTCCTTCTTATAAAGCCGTGTTCTGTAATTTATCAGCTGGTTTACTGAAACTCTGGTTAGTTGCAGGTGAAGACACCAAACAATCTCAGATCCTGAAACTATTCAGTCAGCTTTAACCAGTATTGTCCATGTTGCTATGGCGACAAATGATGGGCCAAAAAACGAATAACTTTAAGAAAACAATTCTGACTAAATGTTTTCAATGAAAAGTAGACACTTATAATAAACCATTAGGTTACATCTCACATATGCACACGCTTACACACACACACACACACACACACACACACACACACACACACACACACACACACACACACACACACACACACACACACACACACACACACACACACACACACACACACACACACACACACACACACACACACACACACACACACACAAAGGGATTATGTGACATCTAAAGTCTGAGAGGGAGGGTCAGAGATACAGAGACAACACAGAGATAGTGCATTCATTTACTATTGAGTATTCTCAGTTAACTGCGCAAAGGCAAACAGAAAGTTCAAAAAGTCCCCCTCCCCCCTAGTATCACAAAGACAAACAGGAAGTTAAATAAATCATGAGGTTGTGCTAACCACAGTAGTGTTGCAAAAGTCCCTACACCCCATTCCACTCTTCCCCACCGGTCTCAAGAACAAAACTTGTTCATTAATGTAGATGCATGTAACATAAGGACAACAGAAGATAATGTACCTCATTGCTGGAACCAACTTCAAAATACACATCACTTGGATGATTGGGCCGTTTCAAATATGAATTGGGGAACTATTTGCTAAGGAATGTGTTTTTCTTGATTGTTTGTTGAGCTGCATTTTGTCTATGAGTTGTATGAGCAGGGCTCCCTTGTGGAAGAGATCCTGGTCTCAACGATGACTCCCTGTTTAAATAAATTAGATATATATTTTTTTTTATAACATCCTACCTACAATGTTGTCAAGGAAAATGAACAAAAACAAGATGTGATACTCTCAACTTCTCTTTACCAGAGCCAAGAAGTTTCCCAGAGGAGGCTGGTGGGATGAGCTATAGGAGGACAGGTTCATTGTAATGGCTGAAATGGAATAAATAAATTAAGTGTTTGATACTGTTCCATTTATTCAAATCCAGTCTTTACAATGAGCCTGTCCTCCTATAGCTCCTCTCACCAGCCTCCTCTGGTGTGTGTATGAAAGTATGCTGGTGTCCATGTTGCTGTGGAGGCCAACTACTGTCACGCATTGACCTTAGAGATCCTTTTAATTCTCTATTTGGTTAGGTCAGGGTGTGACTAGGGTGGGCAATCTATGTTTTCTATTTCTTTGTTGGCCGGGTATGGTTCCCAATCAGAGGCAGCTGTCTATCGTTGTCACGTTCTGACCATAGTTCTTTTGTGTTTTCTTTGTTTTAGTGTTGGTCAGGACGTGAGATGAGTGGGCATTCTATGTTGTGTGTCTAGTTTTCCCGTTTCTATGTTTGGCCTGATATGGTTCTCAATCAGAGGCAGGTGTTAGTCATTGTCTCTGATTGGGAACCATATTTAGGTAGCCTGTTTTGTGTTGGGTTTTGTGGGTGGTTGTCTTCTGTCTTCGTGTGTCTGCACCAGACAGAACTGTTTCGTTTTTTTCACATTTGTTGTTTTGTATTTTGTAGTGTTCACGTTTATTGTCTTTATTAAACATGATGAACACTAACCACGCTGCGCTTTGGTCCTCTCCTTCGTCCACAGAAGAAAGCCGTTACAATCGTTGTCTCTGATTGGGGATCATACTTAGGCAGCCTTTCTTCCACCTTAGTTTGTGGTAATCTTGTTTTTGTACTGCTGCTTTCCAGCCCTACAGAACTGTGCGTTTCGTTTGTATTTGTTGTTTTTTTGGTGTCATTTAATAAAGAAAGATGTACGCCTACCACGCTGCACCTTGGTCCGATCCTTCCATCAACGATCGTAACAACTACAGAAAAAATAAAAAACGGACTTTAAAAGGTCCAGTGCAGCTGTAACAATAAAATCATATGTGAACATGGTGCATTTCTAAGTTTTGTAGAAACAAATATAAAGTTAAAAAGTTCTACTCGATGACATAATCAAAAGTTTAAACATTTTATAACAAGTGATTTAAGACCTGCAATGAATTTCTAGCCCAATGGAGGGTATTTTATTGCTCCCCACACCACTGCAAATCTAATTGTGTTTGAAAATCCCTTTATTTATTTATTTTTTTACTTATGTCACAGAGAACATTTTAAAAATATTTTTCTTATCTTTTTAATCACGTTTAGGTAAGACCCAGATGCAGACAGTGTAGAAGTAACAAGAGTTTTACAACCACAGGGGCAGGCAAACGACAGGTCAAGGCAGGCGGTGGTCAGTAATCCAGAAAGGGTGTAAAGGGTCCAGAACGGCAGGCAGTCTCAGCGT
Organism: Salvelinus alpinus; assembly: GCF_045679555.1. Classification (NCBI taxonomy): domain Eukaryota; kingdom Metazoa; phylum Chordata; class Actinopteri; order Salmoniformes; family Salmonidae; genus Salvelinus; species Salvelinus alpinus. The sequence continues at coordinate 17,096,864 of NC_092086.1, forward strand.
CAGGGCAGGCAGGGGTCAATAAAGCAAATAAAGCAGTCAGGAAAGCAAAGGCTAGCTTTTTCAAACATAAATTTGCATCATGTAGCTCTAACTCCCAAATGTTTTGGGACACTGTAAAGTCCATGGAGAACAAGAGCACCTCCTCCCAGCTGCCCACTGCACTGAGGCTAGGTCAGCACCGATAAATCCATGATAATTGAACATTTCAATAAGCATTTTTCTATGGCTGGCCATGCTTTCCTCCTGGATACAGCAACCCCGGCCAACAGCTCCGCACCCCGCAGCTACTTGCCCGAGCCTCCCCAGCTTCTCCTTAACCCAAATCCAGATAGCAGATGTTCTGAAAGAGCTGCAAAACCTGGACCCGTACAAATCAGCCGGGTTAGACAATCTGGACCCTCTCTTTCTAAAACTCTCCGCCGTCATTGTTGCAACCCCTACTCCCAGTCTGTTCAACTTCTCTTTTGTATCGTTCGAGATCCCTAAAGATTGGAAAGCTTCCGCGGTCATCCCCCTCTTCAAGAGGGAGACACTCTAGACATAAACTGTTATAGACCTATATCTATCCTACCCTGCCTTTCTAAAGTCTTCGAAAACCAAGTTAATAAACAGATCACTGACCATTTCGAATCCCACCATACCTTCTCCGCTGTGCAATCCGGTTTCCGAGCTGGTCACGGGTGCACCTCAGCCACGTTCAAGGTACTAAACAATATCATAACCCCCATCGATAAAAGACAGTACTGTGCAACCGTCTTCATCGACCTGGCCAAGGCTTTCGACTCTGTCAATCCCCGTATTCTTATAGGCAGACTCAATAGCCTTGGTTTCTCAAATGACAGCCTCGCCTGTTTCACCAACTACTTCGCAGACAGAGTTCAGTGTGTCAAATCGGATGGCCTGTTGTCCGGACCTCTGGCAGTCTCTATGGGGGTACCACAGGGTTCAATTGTTGGGCCGACCCTTTCTTCTGTATATATCAACGATGTCGCTCTTGATGCGGGTGATTCCCTGATCCATTCCCTGATCCATTCCCTGATCCAAGGCTGCAGGCCCAGACAGCATCCCCAGCCGCGTCCTCAGAGCATGCGCAGACCAGCTGGCTGGTGTGTTTACGGACATATTCAATCAATCCTTATCCCAGTCTGCTGTTCCCACATGCTTCAAGAGGGCCACCATTGTTCCTGTTCCCAAGAAAGCTAGGGTAACTGAGCTAAACGACTACCGCCCCGTAGCACTCACTTCCGTCATCATGAAGTGCTTTGAGAGACTAGTCAAGGACCATATCACCTCCACCCTACCTGACACCCTAGATCCATTCCAATTTGCTTACCGCCCCCAATAGGTCCACAGACGACGCAATCGCAACCACACTGCACACTGCCCTAACCCATCTGGACAGGAGGAATACCTATGTGAGAATGCTGTTCATCGACTACAGCTCAGCATTTAACACCATAGTACCCTCCAAACTCGTCATCAAGCTCGAGACCCTGGGTCTCGACCCCGCCCTGTGCAACTGGGCACTGGACTTCCTGACGGGCCGCCCCCAGGTGGTGAGGGTAGGTAACAACAATATCTCCACCCCGCTGATCCTCAACACTGGGGCCCCACAAGGGTGCGTTCTGAGCCCTCTCCTGTACTCCCTGTTCACCCACGACTGCGTGGCCATGCACGCCTCCAACTCAATCATCAAGTTTGCTGACGACACTACAGTGGTAGGCTTGATTACCAACAATGACGAGACGGCCTACAGGGAGGAGGTGAGGGCCCTCGGAGTGTGGTGTCAGGAAAATAACCTCACACTCAACGTCAACAAAACAAAGGAGATGATTGTGGACTTCAGGAAACAGCAGAGGGAGCACCCCCCTATCCACATCGACGGGACAGTAGTGGAGACGGTAGTAGGTTTTAAGTTCCTCGACGTACACATCACGGACAAACTGAATTGGTCCACCCACACAGACAGCGTGGTGAAGAAGGCGCAGCAGCGCCTCTTCAACCTCAGGAGGCTGAAGAAATTTGGCTTGTCACCAAAAGCACTCACAAACTTCTACAGATGCACAATCGAGAGCATCCTGTCGGGCTGTATCACCGCCTGGTACGGCAACTGCTCCGCTCACAACCGTAAGGCTCTCCAGAGGGTAGTGAGGTCTGCACAACGCATCACTGGGGCAAACTACCTGCCCTCCAGGACACCTACACCACCCGATGTCACAGGAAGGCCATAAAGATCATCAAGGACAACAACCACCCGAGCCACTGCCTGTTCACCCCGCTATCATCCAGAAGGCGAGGTCAGTACAGGTGCATCAAAGCAGGGACCGAGAGACTGAAAAACAGCTTCTATCTCAAGGCCATCAGACTGTTAAACAGCCACCACTAACATCGAGTGGCTGCTGCCAACATACTGACTCAACTCCAGCTCACTTTAATAATGGAAATTGATGGAAATTGATAAAAAATGTATCACTATCCACTTTAAACAATGCCACTTAATATAATGTATATGTATATACTATACTCTATATCATCTACTGCATCTTGCCATCTTTATGTAATACATGTATCACTAGCCACTTTAAACAATGCCACTTAATATACTGTTTACATACCCTACATTACTCATCTCATATGGATATGTATATACTGTACTCTATATCATCTACTGCATCTTGCCATCTTTATGTAATACATGTATCAATAGCCACTTTAAACTCTGCCACTTTTATGTTTACATACCCTACATTACTCATCTCATATGTATATACTGTACACTATACCATCTACTGCATCTTGCCTATGCCGTTCTGTACCATCACTCATTCATATATCTTTATGTACATATTCTTTATCCATTTACACTTGTGTGTATAAGGTAGTAGATGTGGAATTGTTAGGTTAGATTACTCGTTGGTTATTACTGCATTGTCGGAACTAGAAGCACAAGCATTTCGCTACATTAACATCTGCTAACCATGTGTATGTGACAAATAACATTTGACTTGAATCTCCATACACACCGGCTGTCCCTCTAGCGAGGGGGAGACAGTAGCCGTGCTGCCGGCAGGAAAAAGTTTCAGTGTGACTTCCTGGTCTGATGAGTCACTCACCTCAGTGTTCTCTTACTCAACAGTGTGAACATGTCTATTTGTCTTTTGTTGGAATGTCTGTTTCTTGTTTTCAGTTTTTACTTTTTTTCCCGTTCTCTTTGTTTCTGGAGGCTTGTTCGATGTGGCCCTTTATACCACAGGCTGGACAATCCATGTCCTTCCATCAACATGTAGAAACCTGATGTCCCTTTTTACCACAGGCTGGACAATCCATGTCCTTACATCAACATGTAGAAACCTGACGTCCCTTTTTACCACAGGCCGGACAATCCATGTCCTTCCATCAACATGTAGAAACCTGACGTCCCTTTTTACCACAGGCTGGACAATCCATGTCCTTCCATCAACATGTAGAAACCTGACGTCCCTTTTTACCACAGGCTGGACAATCCATGTCCTTACATCAACATGTAGAAACCTGATGTCCCTTTTTACCACAGGCTGGACAATCCATGTCCTTACATCAACATGTAGAAACCTGATGTCCCTTTTTACCACAGGCTGGACAATCCATGTCCTTACATCAACATGTAGAAACCTGATGTCCCTTTTTACCACAGGCCGGACAATCCATGTCCTTACATCAACATGTAGAAACCTGACGTCCCTTTTTACCACAGGCCGGACAATCCATGTCCTTACATCAACATGTAGAAACCTGACGTCCCTTTTTACCACAGGCTGGACAATCCATGTCCTTCCATCAACATGTAGAAACCTGACGTCCCTTTTTACCACAGGCTGGACAATCCATGTCCTTACATCAACATGTAGAAACCTGATGTCCCTTTTTACCACAGGCTGGACAATCCATGTCCTTACATCAACATGTAAAAACCTGACGTTCCTTTTTACCACAGGCTGGACAATCCATGTCCTTACATCAACATGTAGAAACCTGACGTCCCTTTTTACCACAGGCTGGACAATCCATGTCCTTACATCAACATGTAGAAACCTGACGTCCCTTTTTACCACAGGCTGGACAATCCATGTCCTTACATCAACATGTAGAAACCTGACGTCCCTTTTTACCACAGGCTGGACAATCCATGTCCTTACATCAACATGTAGAAACCTGACGTCCCTTTTTACCACAGGCTGGACAATCCATGTCCTTACATCAACATGTAGAAACCTGACGTCCCTTTTTACCACAGGCTGGACAATCCATGTCCTTACATCAACATGTAGAAACCTGATGTCCCTTTTTACCACAGAATGGACAATCCATGTCCTTACACCAGCATGTAGAAGCCTGACGTCCCACCTTGCCACAGTGGAAGCATGTGACTTGATTTCCCGGTCTCTGATTTGTAGTTGAAACTCTGTGCACTTTTCCTTTTTTGTGATCAACACAGACAATAACAAATAGCAGCAGGAATGGTTATACAGCTAGAGACAATCTATATGGGGTGGGGAGTTGAACCAGCTATGACTGAGCAATCTTGGTATCAGGTATATAAGGATAAGGAACAGCATGGTCTGTAAAGGGAAGGCTCTCAGCCCAACAGTCAAGACTGTTTGAGGAAATAAAAAAGTATCTCTCACCTGAATAGAATATTCCACCACACAACCCACCCTCCAACCCCTCCTAGGACCACCGCAACACACCATCCAGCACCTCCTGGGACCACCCCAACACACCCTCCAACCCCTCCTGGGACCACTCCAACCCACCCTCCAACCCCTACTGGGACCACCCCAACACACCCTCCAACCCCTCCTGGGACCACTCCAACCCACCCTCCAACCCCTCCTAGGACCACTCCAACACACCCTCCAACCCCTCCTGGGACCACCCCAACACACCCTCCAACCCCTCCTGGGACCACCCCACCCCACCCTCCAACCCCTCCTGGGACCACCCCACCCCACAACCCCTCCTGTCCAGTGTGTCCAGTGTTTCCAGTGTGTCCAGTGTTTCCAGTGTGTCCAGTGTGTCCAGTGTTTCCAGTGTGTGTGTTGTTGTGGATATATAAAAATGAGGATCTGCTGGAGTCAAACCAAGATTCTTTATTTCTGACCTCAGAATACAAAGTGTAGACAGCCTGAATTCCAAAGCATTGGTTGATCAGCACATATCTTTCTAGTTCCTATTCTTGGGCGGAACTCTCTGTTCCCTTTTTATCTATACAAGGACACAGGAGCAAACTGATTTATGCACAGAATTATACTCAGAAGAACAGGAGATTATAATAGGACAGTTTCACAAGGTTAGTCACATGCTCAGTTATGTGGACAAATACAATTAAAATGTTCATTTACAGAGAGTGTGTGTTGTATTGTGTGTGTGTGTGTGTGTGTGTGTGTGTGTCTAGTGTGTATGTGTGTCCAGTGTGTGTGTGTCCAGTGTGTGTGTGTGTGTGTGTGTCCAGTGTGTGTGTCTGTTTGTGTGTGTGTGTGTGTGTGTGTGTCCAGTGTGTCCAGCGAGCAGTTGCCATACCAGGCAGTGATGCAACCAGTCGTGATGCTCTCAATGGTGCAGCTGTAGAACCTTTTGAGGATATGAGGACCCATGCCAAATCTTTCAGGCTCCTGAGGGGGAATAGGTTTGGTCGTGCCCTCTTCACGACTGTCTTGGTGTGCTTGGACCATGCTAGTTTGTTGGTGATGTGGACACCAAGGAACTTGAAACTCTCAACCTGCTCCACTGCAGCCCCGTCGATGAGAATGGGGGCGTGCTCGTTCCTCCTTTTCCTGTAGTTCACAATCATCTCCTTTGTCTTGATCACGTGGAGGGAGAGGTTGTTATCCTGGCACCACACGCCCAGGTCATTGACCTCCTCCCTATAGGCTGTCTTGTCTTGTGTTGAGGATCAGCATGGCAGATGTGTTGTTACCTACCCTTACCGCCTGGTGGCAGCCCATCAGGAAGTCCAAGACCCAGTTGCAGAGGGACGTGTTTAGTCCCAGGGTTCTTAGCTTAGTGATGAGCTTTGAGGGCACTGTGGTGTTGAACGCTGAGCTGTAGTCAATGAATAGCATTCTCACATAGGTGTTCCTTTTGTCCAGTTGGGAAAGGCAGTGTGGAGTGCAATAGAGATTGTATCATCTGTGGATCTGTTGGTGCGGTATGCAAATGGAAGTGGGTCTAGGGTTTCTGGGATAATGGTGTTGATGTGAGCCATGACCAGCCTTTCAAAGCACTTTATGGCTACAGACGTGAGTGCTATGGGTCGGTAGTCATTTATGCAGATTACCTTATCGTTCTTGGGCACAGGCGCTATGGTGGTCTGCTTAAAACAGGTTGGTATTACAGACTCAGACAAGGAGAGGTTGAAAATGTCAGTGAAGACTCCTTCCAGTTGATCAGCACATGCTCACAGTACACTTTCTGGTAATCCTTCTGGCTCTGCGGCCTTGTGAATGTTGACCTGTTTAAAGGTCTTGCTCACATCGGCTATGGAGAGCGTGATAACAGTCTTTCAGAACAGCTGGTTCTCTCATGCATGTTTCAGTGTTTTTTGCCTCGAAGCGAGCATAGAAGTAGCTTAGCTCGTCTGGTAGGCCCGTGTCACTGGGAAGCTCTCGGCTGTGCTTTCTTTGTAGTCTGTAATGGTTTTCAAACCCTGTCACATCCGATGAGTGTCAGAGCCGGTGTAGTACGATTCGATCTTAGTCCTGTATTGACCCTTCTCCTGTTTGATGCTTTGCCTGTTTGATGGTTTGTTGGAGGGCATAGCGGGACTTCTTATAAGCTTCCGAGTCCCTCTCCTTGAAAGCAGCAGCTCTAGCCTTTAGCTCAGTGCGGATGTTGCCTGTAATCCATGGCTTCTGGTTGGGGTATGTACGTATGGTCACTGTGAGGATGACATCATCGACGCACTTATTGATGAAGCCAATGACTGATGTGGTGTACTCCTCAATGCCATTGGAGCAATCCCGGAACATATTCCAGTCTGTGCTAGATAAACAGTCCTGTAGCTTAGCATCTGCTTCATCTGACCACTTTTTTATTGATCTAGTCACTGGTGCTTCCTGCTTAAATTTTTGCTTGTAAGCAGGAATCAGGAGGATAGAATAATGATCAGATTTGCCAAATGGAGGATGAGGCAGAGCTTTGTTTGCGTCTCTGTGTGTGGAGTAAAGGTGGTCCAGAGTGTTTTGTCCTCTGGTTGCACATTTAACATGCTGATAGAAATTTGGTCAAATAGATTTAAGTTTCCCTGCATTAAAGTCTCCGGTTACTAGGAGCGCCACCTCTGGGTGAGCGTTTTCTTGTTTGCTTATGGCGGAATACAGCTCATTCAATGCTGTCTTAGAGCCAGCCTCTGACTGTTGTGGTATGTAAACAACTACGAAAAATACAGATGAAAACTCTCTAGATAGATAGAGTAGCTCATGATAAGCTGTAGACCACACTACCTCCGGTGAGCAATAGCTCGAGACTTCCTTAGATATCGTGCACCAGCTGTTATTTACAAAAATACATAGTCCGCCGCCCCTTGTCTTACCAGACGCCGTTGTTCTGTCCTGCCAGTGCAGGGTATAACCAGCCAGCTGTATGTTGATAGTGTTGCCTTTCAGCCACGAAGCATAAGATATTACAGTTTTGAATGTCCCGTTGGTAGTTTAATCTTCCGCGTAGGTCATCTATTTTATTGTCCAAAGATTGCACGTTTGCTGGCAGAATGGAGGGAAGTGGGGGTTTATTCGATCGCCTACGAATTCTCCGAAGGCAGCCCGCCCTCCGGCCCCTTTTTCTCCACATCCTCTTCACACAAATCACGAGGATCTGGGCCTGTTCCCGAGAAAGCAGTGTATCGTTCGCGTCGGGCTCGTCAGACTCGTTAAAGGGAAAAAAGGCTTCTGCCAGTCCGTGGTGTGTAATCACAGTCCTGATCTCCAGAAGTTATTTTCGTTCATAAGAGACGGTAGCAGAAACCTTACGTACAAAATAAGTTAAAAAATAAGTTACAAACAACGCAAACAAACTAACAAAAAAACACAATCGGTTGGAGACACGTAGAACGTCTGCCTTCTTCTCCGGCGCCATTTAAGTACGAGTGTGTGTGTGTGTGTGTCCAGTGTGTGTCCAGTGTGTGTCCAGTGCGTGTGTGTGTGTCCAGTATGTGTGTCCAGTATTTGTATGTGTGTCTAGTGCGTGTGTGTGTGTGTCCGTTACTTGTGTGTGTGAGTCCAGTGTGTGTGTGTGTACAGTGTGTGTGTGTTCTCACAGGGCGCAGGATCACAGAAAGATACAGACACAGAGTTACCATGGTTATTATTTAAAGGAATAAACTGGTCCAAACTGGTTTGTGTTACTCCATGTATTTAAATGTCATATTGTGATCAAACATAAAACACATGATTAGAGTGAAACATCATGTTGTGTTTGACACAGTGACCATCTGACACAGGGACACTGAGGAGTTAACATCATAAACCCTAAACCCTGGATAGAGGGGCTCAGTGAATGTGGTGTTGAATGTGTACAGGTGGGTCAGTGTGTCAGAGGAGACTCTGTAGAAGGACAGAGTGCCGGCTGGCCAGTCCAGATACACTCCTACTCTGTGGGAGCTGGAGGAGGGGACGTCAATGGTCGTGTGATTATTATTGTGACAGGCCTTGTAACTGTTGTCAGAGCAGACCAGACTCCAGGACTTGTCATTGTATCCAATCCCACAGTCAATACCCCCTCCTCTCCTTTTGATTCCTTTATATGTCACTCCCATAACAGCCCCTCTCCCACTCCTCTCTACCTCCCAGTAACAGCGCCCAGTCAGACCCTCTCTACATAGCACCTGTTCACAGTCCTCAAATCTATCTGGGTGAACAGGATACTGCCGCTCCTGTCTCCTACATGTCACCTTTCTGTTCTTCTCAGACAGAGAGAGGAGTCTGTTTACTGTGTTTGGGTCCAGTGTGAGATCAAATGCATCTGATGGATAAAACCAGACACAATATTAGAAATCATCATCATTCCATTAGAATGTTAACTCACTTTTCACTAATTAATTTAATGTAGATGTTTCTAGGTATCAAAAGGAGAAGTTAATGCATGCATGAACACACACACATTTCTAATGTAACACATGCCACACACATACACAGACACACACATTGTCAAAGCTACACTTTATAAACGTTGGTGTCCCTGATTTCTGCTTCTGTAGAACTACAGCTTATATTTAATATGATCAAGTAAGTAATGATGGTCTTTGACTTTGACTTAACTTGAATTAAGACTTATTCTTAGTCATATTCTTCACAGCAGTCAACACTCACATTTTCTAAGCCCAGGTTTCATTGTGTGCTCTCCACCATGTTCCACACTGTAGCGGTAAGCAGAAGAACAGACAGTCATTGAGGGATACACGTCAACCCACACACACACACACACACACTCAGCATATAATTTGTCCAAGTGGTGGTAAGAATGTTTGTCTTAACTAGTCTGATAACTTAAACATGTCTGATATGAACATTGACATAAACCTTCTACATACTTGAGTTTCTCCAGTCTGCAGTGTGGATCCTCCAGTCTAGCAGAGAGCAGTCTGACTCCTGAGTCTCCTGGGTGATTGTAGCTCAGGTCCAGCTCTCTCAGGTGTGAGGGGTTTGACCTCAGAGCTGAGACCAGAGAAGCACAGCCTTCCTCTGTGACTAGACAGCCTGACAGTCTGCAAAGAGATCATTGCCATTTCACAAACACACTGTTAACTGACCAGACCATTTAAAAAGCAGTATCAGTCAAAAGACACACAGTGAGGTATCATATTTAGATTGTATTGAGTATTCAGTCCACACCAAACAAAATCAAATCAAAATCAAATCCAACTTTATTTGTCACATGCGCCGAATACAACAAGTGTAGACCTTGCCGTAAAATGCTTAATTACAAGCCATTAACCAACAGTGCAGTTCAAGAAGAGTTAAGAAAATATTTACCAAATAAAATAAAATAAAAAACGAAATAAAGAATTATTAAAGGTCTATGTAATGGTCAGGTGGCCATTTGATTAATTGTTCAGCAGTCTTATGTCCTTGGGGGTAGAAGCTGTTAAGGAGCCTTTTGGTCCTAGACTTGACGCTACGGTACCACTTGCCGTGCGATAGCAGAGAAAACAATCTATGACGAGGGTGACTGGAGTCTCTGACAATTTTATGGGCTTTCCTCTGACACCGCCTATTATATAGGTCCTGGGTGGCAGGAAGCTTGGCCCCAGTGATGTACTGGGCCGTGCACTCTACCCTCTGTAGAGCCTTGTGGTCAGATGCCGAGCAGTTGCCATAGCAGGCGGTGATGCAACCGGTAAGGATGCTCTCGATGGTGCAGCTGTAGATCTTTTTGAGGATCGGGGGACCCATGCCAAATCTTTTCAGTCTCCTGAGGGGGAAAAGGTTTTGTTGTGCCCTCTTCACGACTGTCTTGGTGTGTTTGGACCATGAGTTCGTTGTTGATGTGGACATGGAACTTGAAACTCTCAACCCGCTCCACTACAGTCCTGTTGATGTTAACCCATCCTTGACTTCGGCGATGTCATTTACAAAATAGCCTCCAACACTCTACTCAGCAAACTGTAAGTAGTCTATCACAGTGCCATCCGTTTTGTCACCAAAGCCCCATATACTACCCACCACTGCGACCTGTATGCTCTCGTTGGCTGGCTCTCACTACATATTCGTTGCCAAACCCACTGGTCACCATAGCAACACCCACCCATAGCACACACTCCAGCAGGTATATTTCACTGGTCATCCCCAAAGCCAACACCTCCTTTGGCCGACTTTCCTTCCAGTTCTCTGCTGCCAATGACTGGAACGAATTGCAAAAATCACTGAAGCTGGAGTCTTATATCTCCCTCTCTAACTTTAAGCATCAGCTGTCAGAGCAGCTCACAGATCACTGTACCTGTACATAGCCAATCTGTAAATAGCACACCCAACTACCTCATCCCCATATTTTTAGTTCCCCTCTTGCTCTTTTGTACCCCAGTATCTCTACTTGCACATCATCATCTGCACATCTATCACTCCAGTGTTAATGCTAAATTGTAATTATTTCGCCTCTATGGCCTATTTATTGCCTAACTCTTCTATATTTGCACACACTGTACATAGATTATTCTATTGTGTTATTGACTGTACGTTTGTTTATGTGTAACTCTGTGTTGTTGTTTTTGTCGCACTGCTTTGCTTTATCTTGGCCCGGTCGCAGTTGTAAATGAGAACTTATTCTCAACCAGCCTACCTGGTTAAATAAAGGTTAAATAAAAAAATATATAAAAAAATAAAAATAATGGGGGTCTCTTCGGCCCTCCTTTTCCTGAAGTCCACGATCAGCTCCTTTGTCTTGCCCACATTGAGGGAGAGGTTGTTGACCTGGCACCACACTGCCAGTTTTCTGACCTCCTCCCTATGGGCTGTCTCATCATTGTCTATGATCAGGCCTACTACTTATGTGTCGTCAGCAAACTTAATGATGGTGTTGGAATCGTGTTTGGCCACGCAGTCGTGGGTGACCAAGTACACACCCCTGAGGGGCCCCAGTGTTGAGGATCAGCATGGCAGACGTGTTGTTGCCTACCCTTACCCCCCGGGGGCGGCTCGTCAGGACGTCCAGGATCCAGTGGCAGAGGGAGGTATTTAGTCCCAGGATCCTTAGCTTGGTGATGAGCATCATGGGCACTATGGTGTTGAACGCTGAGCTGTAGTCAATGAACAGCATTCTCACATAGGTGTTCCTTTTGTCCAGGTGGGAAAGGGCAGTGTGGAGTGCAATAGAGATTCCGTCATCTGTGGATCTGTTGAGGTTGCATGCAAATTGGAGTGGGTCTAGGCTATCCGGGAGGATGCTGTTGATGTGAAACTTGACCAGCCTTTGAAAGCACTTCATGGCTACCGACGTGAGTGCTACGGGTCGGTAAACATTTTAGGCAGGTTACCTACGCTTCCTTGGGCACAAGCTATGATGGTCTGCTTAAAACATGTAGGCATTACAGACTCAGTCAGGGAAAGGTTGAACATGTCAGTGAAGACACTTGCCAGTTGGTCTCCACATGCTTTGAATACACGTCCTTTTAATCCATCTGGTCCGTGGCTTTGTGAATGTTTAAAGGTCTTGCTCACATCGGCAACTGAGAGCGTTATCACACAGTCATCCAGAACAGCTGGTGCTCTCGTGCATGCTCCAGTGTTGCTTGCCTCGAAGCGAACATAAAAGGTATTTAGCTCGTCTGGTAGGCTTGCGTCACTGGGCAGCTCACTGGGCAACCCCCTTTGTAGTCCGTAATAGTTTTCAAGCCCTGCCACATGACGAGGGTCAGAGCCAGTGTAGTAGGATTCAATCTTAATCCTGTTGTCACACCCTGACCTTAGAAATTCTTTATTCTCTATTTTGGTTAGGTCGGGGTGTGACTATGGTGGGCATTCGAGTTTCTTTATTTCTAGGTTGGCTTGGTATGGTTCCCAATCAGAGGCAGCTGTCTATCGTTGTCTCTGATTTGGGATCATATTTAGGCAGCTTTTTCCCACCTGTTTGTTGTGGGATCTTGTTTTTGTATTGTGTGCCTCCAGTGCGCCTCCACGGCCCAGTACGTCTTGTGCTAGCCCCCCGCACTTGCCGTGCGAAGGTTGTCATCTGTCCAGGACACATTGTGCCAGCTCTACGCTCCAGACCTCCAGTGCGCCTCCACAGCCCGGTACGCCCTGTGCCATCTCCACGCACCAGGCCTCCAGTGCGTCTCCCCAGCCTGGTACGCCCTGTGCCAGCTCCACGCACCAGGCCTCCAGCGACGGTCCGCAGTCCGGAGCCTCCAGCGACGGTCCGCAGTCCGGAGCCTCCAGCAACGGTTCCCAGCCCGGAGCCTCCAGCGACGGTTCCCAGCCCGGAGCCTACAGCGACGGTTCCCAGTCCGGAGCCTCCAGTGATGATCCATGGCCCGGAGCCTCCTGCGAGGGTTCCCAGTCCAGAGCCTCCAGTGAGGGTTCCTAGTCTAGAGCCTCCTGCGAGGGTTCCCAGTCCAGAGCCTCCTGCGAGGGTTCCCAGTCTGGAGCCTCCTGCGAGGATTCCCAGTCCGGAGTCCCCGGCGACAATCCACGGTCCGGAGTCCCCGGCGACGATCCACGGTCCGGAGCTTCCGGCGTCGATCCACGGTCCGGTTCCTCCGGCGACGATCTACAGGCCAGAGCTTCCGGCGCGATCCACGGCCCGGTTCCTCCGGTGACGATCCATGGGTAAAAATTTGGTAAAACTGATTTAAGTTTGCCTGCATTAAAGTCCCCGGCCACTAGGAGCGCAGCTTCTGGAAGAACATGTTCTTGTTTGCTTACGGCCTTATAGAGTTGGTTGAGTGCGGTCTTAGTGCCAGCATTGGTCTGTGGTGGTAAGTAGATGTCTATGAATAATATAGATGAGAACTTGGTAGATAGTGTGGTCTACAGCTTATCATAAGGTACTCTACTTCAGGTGAGCAATACCTCGAGACTTCTTTAATATTAGACATCACGCACCAGTTGTTATTGATGAAAAGACACACACCCCCACCCCTTGTCTTACCAGGCGTAGCTTCTCCATTCTGCCGGTGCATTAAAAATCCCACCAGCTCGATATTATCCGTGTCGTCGTTCACCCACGACTCGGTGAAACATGAGATATTACAGTTCTTAATGTCCCGTTGGTAGGATAATCGTAATCGCCTACGGATTCTCAGAAGGCAGCTCAATCTGCGTTCTCTTTTCCTCCGTCTTTTCTTCATGCTAATTACGGGGATCTGGGCCTGTTCCCGAGAGAGCAGTATATCCTACTCGTTAAAGGAAAAAGCGTCCTCCAGTTCGTGGTGAGTAATCGCAGTTCTGATGTCCAGAAGTTATTTTCGGTCATAAGAGACGGTAGCAGCAACATTATGTACAAAATAAGTTAAAAAAAATATGTTACAAACAACGCAAAAAATTAACAAAATAACACAATTGATTAGGAAGTAAGACGTCAGCCATCTTCTTCGGCGCCATCTTTTGACAGTGAAGCTAACATTTAAATGTGGTTCTATACTATATCATTTTCAACTTGAGATCAAATGTTTCATATAAGGTAACAGTATATAATGTCACCTTTTATTTGAGGGTATTTTCATACATATCCGTTTCACCATTTAGAAAAATAAACACACTTTATGTATCTAGTCCCCCTATTTGAACAAGTCAAAGTATTCTGACCAATTCACTTATTGTGTATTAAAGTTGTCAAAAGTTTAGTAATTGGTCACATATTTTTTTAATGTAATGAATACATCAAGCTTGTGACTTCCATGATTAAAGAAAAATCAATAATGAATCACTAATATTAAAGAGTGAGATTGTTACAGAAGCTACAACAAAACATAATTACCTCTCACCATTAACCTCAAATAAAAGGTGGCATTCTGTACTGTAGCCTAATATGAAACATTTTATCTCAAATCCAAAATGCTGGAGCATAGTGCCAAATTTAAAGTCTGTAAGCTTCACTGTCCAAACACATATGGTGTGGACTATGTGTGCCTGGTAAACACATGGATCTGGTGAACAGTTATTACTTGTTGACCAACTACAGGAATACTGACCTCAGAGTCTCCAGTTTACAGTGGGGATTCCCCAGTCCAGCAGAGAGCAGCTTCACTCCTGAATCCTTCAGGTCATTGTTACTCAGATCCAGCTCTCTCAGGTGTGAGGGGTTTGACCTCAGAGCTGAGACCAGAGAAGCACAGCCTTTGTTCGTGACTCCACAGCCTGACAGCCTGACAGAGAGATCATCATCATTTCTCAAACTCACTGTTAATTTAACACCAGCAGTGTAGAAGGACAATGGCAGATGCAATTGGTTCATTCTCTCAAACAACATATAGATTCATCTTCCGTCTCCTAGAATTGTATGGTCATATTGTTATACTAATGTGAACAGCAGTGCACTGATTCAATATGTTATGCAATAATATATATTTTTCTCTAAACTGAATATTTCTTCCTGATGATTAGTACTTAAATGTTGTTTTATGTACTCACAGAGCAGCTCTGGAGGCTTTGATCACTGGCAGCAGCCTCAGAAGACCTTCCTCTGATCTGGAGTATTTCTTCAGGTCAAACACATCCAGATCCTTTTCTGAAGTCAGCAACACAAAGACCAGAGCTGACCATTGTGCAGGTGAGAGTTCTTCACTGGAGACACTTCCTGATCTCAGGTAGCTTTGGATCTCCTCCACTAGAGAATGGTCATTCAGTTCATTCAGACAGTGGAACAGATTGATGCACCTCTCTGGAGAGGGATTCTCCCTGATCTTCTCCTTGATATACTTGACTGTTTCTTCATGACTCTGTGAGCTGCTTCTTGTCTTTGTCAGAAGACCTCGTAAGTGCTTCTGATTGGAATCCAGTGAGAGGCCCAGAAGGAAGCGGAGGAAAAGGTCCAGGTTTCCCGTCTCACTTTGTAAGGCTTTATCCACAGCACTCTTGTAGACAGTGACTTTACTTTTGATCCTCACATAAAAGTTCATGAACGTTGATTGTGGTTTGGCCATTAGATTCTCATTGTTGTTGATGAATGAGAGGAACACATACACAGCAGCCAGAAACTCCTGAATGCTCAGATGCACGAAGCAGTACACCTTGTCCTGGTACAGCCCACATTCCTCTTTAAAGAGCTGTGTGCACAATCCTGAGTACACTGATGCTTCATTGACATCAATGCCAGCCTCTTTCAGGTCTTCTTCATAGAAAATCAGATTACCCTTCACAAGCTGTTGAAAAGCCAGTTTTCCCAGTGACAGAATGCTCTCTTTATTCCAGTGTGGACCTGTCTTTTCTTTCCCAAGATACTTTTCATTCTTCTGTTCGGTATGAAACACCACAAGGTGAATGTACATCTCAGTCAGAGTCTTGGGCATCTCTTCTCTCTTATGATTCAGCATGGGTTCAAGGACTATTGCAGAAATCCAACAGAAGACTGGAATGTGGCACATGATGTGGAGGCTCCTTGATGTCTTTATGTGTGAGATGATTCTGCTGGCCAGGTCCTCATCACTGAATCTCTTCCTGAAATACTCCTCCTTCTGTGGGTCATTGAACCCTCGTACTTCTGTCACCTGGTCAACACACCCTGAAGGGATCTTATTGGCTGCTGCAGGTCGGGTAGTTATCCAGAGGAGAGCAGAGGGAAGCAGATTTCCCTTGATGAGATTTGTCAGCAGAACATCCACTGAGGTTGACTCTGTGATGTCACAACAGATCTTGTTCTTCTGGAAGTCTAGGGGCAGTCGGCACTCATCCAGACCATCAAAGATGAACAGAACTTTGTACTTGTCATAGTTGGAGATTCTTGATTCTTTGGTTTCCATTGAGAAGTGATTGAGAAGTTCAATCAAAGTGTGTTTTTCCCCTTTCATCAAATTCAGCTCCCGAAAAGGGAATGAAAATACAAATTGGACATCCTGATTTGCTTTTCCTTCTGCCCAGTCCAGAATGAACTTCTGCACAGAGACTGTTTTTCCAATGCCAGCGACTCCCTTTGTCAGCACAGTTCTGATCAGTTTGTCTTGTCCAGTTAACGGTTTGAAGATGTCATTACATTTGATTGCAGTCTCTGGTCTTCCTTGTTTCCTGGTTGTTGTCTCAATCTGTCTCAGCTCATGTTCATTATTGACCTCTCCTGTTCCACCCTCTGTGATGTAGAGCTCCGTGTAGATCTTATTGAGAAGTGTTGGGTTTCCTTGTTTAGCGATCCCCTCAAATACACATTGAAACTTCTTCTTCAGATTAGATTTGAGTTCACGTTGGCAAATCACAGCAAGCTCATCTGAATGAAGAAACAACACAAAGGATATTAATATTATTTATTCTGATTTAATGCCTACAGTATTGTTAGACTGTGCTATAATGTTTAAATTGTAATAATTTAGTCTATTACTGTAACTTCCTGTATAAATGTGTAAATGTTTTCATAATGATGTGTGACTGATTCATATGATTATTGGTATTATTGATGGTATTATTCATGTTGTCTCGTTCCTCTCTCTCTGTCTGTCTATCTATATTATATATATCTATATTAATTCACTCTCGTCTAAATGAATCACCACAACACATCCCTGCTGGTACTGTACTTGATGAGGTCACTTGGTGTTGTGTTAAGTCTGGTACAATATCATTGAGTTACACACCTACTTTAGCTCTACTTTAGTTACAGCTTTTAAATGTTTGTTATAAAACAACATTTAACATGAGGCAGACAGCTCTTACTTTTCTCCAGTGTGTCAGCAAGCTCCTTCTGGTTCATTTTCCTCAGGACGTGCAGTGTGATCTTCAGAGCCCCCTCTCTGGCACTGCTCTCCTGCTTCTCATCTTCAGCATCCACCACTTCCTTATCCTGCGTCTGACTCTCAAAGCCTTCTGGGAGTTCTGGACTAAGAATCCTCTTGAACATCTTCAGCTCGTTCTTCACAAATGTCATAATATTCTCTTCAAGCATCTGAAATAAATAAAGTAAATAAGTTAAGCAAGAGAAGAAATGTTTTTTCATTAACACATTAATGAATGATTGACAGATCAACTTTTTCTTGAGGTAAACAAAAACAAATGTACATAACAGGATCACATACACTGAATATGGAGGCCAGGTCTGTTTGATGACTCTGGGAAGACTGACCACTGAGAATCTCTGACTCTGATCTCTCATGATGGTTTCTGTGGACAAAACATCCAAGGAGTGCGCACACACACACACACACACACACACACACACACACACACACACACACACACACACACACACACACACACACACACACACACACACACACACACACACACACACACACACACACACACACACACATAATGTTGTGGTTGTTTAATATTGTTTTAGGACTATGAAAATGGAAAAAAGGATTAACCTATGGATTATTAAAACAACAAAAATAAATAAAAAAATGGGAGAGTAGAAATGACTAGAGACAGTGTTGTTTAACTCACTGACCATGACCCATGAGTTCCTCTTACCTTTGTCCAGTAGAAAAGTCTCCCTCTCTAAACATTATAGGTATACCCATAGACCGGTCACTCTTCATGGACACACAGCTGGGTACAGGGGAGGCTGGTCTCTCCTGCTTGATTGGGCTTCAACACAACAGAGACAAACATTACATCTCTCATCTCCTCTGAACTCAGATGGGGAAACATAAGAAGAGTTTCATTCCAAAACGATATATATCCGTTTTCAGAAATGTTGGTAAATTTGCTTTGATAGTTTAAACTACACTCTGAACAACAGTGTCTTGACGAGAGAGCACATGTTCTATGTCAGGTGAAATTGTGCATCATTAGCTCATCGTCATGGATTTATCCAAATAAATGTCACTAGAAAACAGCTTAAACAAATGGAAATGCAGCTACTTTGCTGTTATTCTGGCTGCACTCTTTGACGTGACTGTAAGTTATCTGTAGTTGGATAGCTAGCAAGGGCAGGAAATAAGAACTTTGCCACCCAGTATGGGAATGGATCATTTAGATCTAATGACTGGGTCTCATCCATAGATACAGAACAAAAAGACTTAACGACTGGGTCTCATCCATAGATACAGAACAAAAAGACTTAACGACTGGGTCTCATCCATAGATACAGAACAAAAAGACTTAACTACTGGGTCTCATCCATAGATACAGAACAAAAAGACTTAACGACTGGGTCTCATCCATAGATACAGAACAAAAAGACTTAACGACTGGGTCTCATCCATAGATACAGAACAAAAAGACTTAACGACTGGGTCTCATCCATAGATACAGAACAAAAAGACTTAACGACTGGGTCTCATCCATAGATACAGAACAAAAAGACTTAACGACTGGGTCTCATCCATAGATACAGAACAAAAAGACTTAACGACTGGGTCTCATCCATAGATACAGAACAAAAAGACTTAACGACTGGGTCTCATCCATAGATACAGAACAAAAAGACTTAACGACTGGGTCTCATCCATAGATACAGAACAAAAAGACTTAATGACTGGGTCTCATCCATAGATACAGAACAAAAAGACTTAACGACTGGGTCTCATCCATAGATACAGAACAAAAAGACTTAACTACTGGGTCTCATCCATAGATACAGAACAAAAAGACTTAACGACTGGGTCTCATCCATAGATACAGAACAAAAATACTTAATGACTGGGTCTCATCCATAGATACAGAACAAAAAGACTTAACGACTGGGTCTCATCCATAGATACAGAACAAAAAGACTTAACGACTGGGTTTCATCCATAGATACAGAACAAAAAGACTTAACGACTGGGTCTCATCCATAGATACAGAACAAAAAGACTTAACTACTGGGTCTCATCCATAGATACAGAACAAAAAGACTTAACGACTGGGTCTCATCCATAGATACAGAACAAAAAGACTTAACGACTGGGTCTCATCCATAGATACAGAACAAAAAGACTTAACGACTGGGTCGCGTCTCTGGCAACCGAACCGATAGAAAGTAACCATGAGCAATCATTTCTGATGAAAACAAATGTGATTGGGATATAGCATTTTGGAAATAAACTCTTCATATGAACAAACTTGTCATCTCACCTTTTAGCTGTGGTGTCATGTTCTCCAGAGAGACTCATTTTAGAGGCAGGGCCCCCCTCCTCTCTCTCCCCAGAGAGACTCATTTTAGACCACTGACAACTAAACAGAGATCCAGCATGTTGGTTGTGGTTAACATAGTGACAACTAATTCTTGAATGTCAATTGTTCTCTTTTATTCATTATCTCTCAGAAATAAAAACATTTACTAGCAGACACATTGAAACAGTCAGATTATTAAATGCATCACATGAACATGTAGTTGTGACATCTCATCTCCATGGTAACTGTCACTAATACTACTAATAATAAGTCACTGTTTGTTAAGGTAGTAATAGACTGTGCAGCAACACAAGGCCATGTCTCACACTTATTTGTATTCACTAAAAGTAGGCTATTTATTATCTGTCAATCTGTTCTTTTCTAAACGAATCTGAGAATGTAGACTGAAGGGCTAAAATGGGAATCATTGATATGAGGGGGAAATAATTTATACATTCAGTAAGATTTTTGCAACAAGTAAGTTATTTTATATTATGTAATGTAGGCTAAGTTATAATGTACAGTTGAAGTCGGAAGTTTACATACACCTTAGCCAAATACATTTAAACTCAGTTTTTCACAATTCCTGACATTTAATCCTGGTAAAAATTCCCTGTTTTAGGTCAGTTAGGATCACCACTTTACTTTAAGAATGTGAAATGTCAGAATAATAGTATAGAGAATGATTTATTTCAGCTTTTATTTCTTTCATCACATTCCCAGTGGGTCAGAAGTTTACATACACTCAATTAGTATTTGGTAGCATTGCTTTAAATTGCTTAACTTGGGTCAAACGTTTTGGGTAGCCTTCCGCAAGCTTCCCACAGTAAGTTGGGTAAATTTTGGCCCATTCCTCCTGACAGAGCTGGTGTAACTGAATCAGGTTTGTAGGCCTCCTGGCTCACACACACTTTTTCAGTTCTGCCCAGAAATTTTCTATAGGGTTGAGGTCAGGGCTTTGTGATGGCCACTCCAATACCTTGACTTTGTTGTCCTTAAGCCATTTTGACACAACTTTGGAAGTATGCTTGGGGTCATTGTCCATTTGGAAGACCCATTTGCGACCAAGCTTTAACTTCCTGACTGATGTCTTGAGATGTTGCTTCAATATATCCACATCATTTTCCAACCTCATGATGCCATCTATTTTGTGAAGTGCACCAGTCCCTCCTGCAGCAAAGCACCCCCATAACATGATTCTGCCACCCCCGTGCTTCATGGTTGGGATGGTGTTCTTTGGCTTGCAAGCATCCCCCTTTTTCCTCCAAACATAACGATGGTCATTATGGCCAAACAGTTCTATTTTTGTTTCATCAGACCAGAGGATATTTCTCCAAAAAGTACAATCTTTGTCCCCATGTGCAGTTGCAAACCGTACTCTGACTTTTTTATGGCGGTTTTGGAGTAGTGGCTTCTTCCTTGCTGAGCGGCCTTTCAGGTTATGTCGATATAGGGCTCGTTTTACTGTGGATATAGATACTTCTGTACCTGTTTCCTCCAGCATCTTCACAAGGTCCTTTGCTGTTGTTCTGGGATTGATTTGCACTTTTTGCAACAAAGTACATGTATCTCTAGGAGACAGAACGCGTCTCCTTCCTGAGTGATATGACGGCTGCGTGGTCCCATGGTGTTTATACGTGTGTACTATTGTTTGTACAGATGAACGTGGTACCTTCAGGCGTTTGGAAATTGCTCCCAAGGATGAACCAGACTTGTGGAGATCTATAATTTTTTTCTGAGGTCTTGGCTGATTTCTTTTGATTTTCCCATGATGTCAAGAAAAGAGGCACTGAGTTTGAAGGTAGGCCTTGAAATACATCCACAGGTACACCTCCAATTGACTCAAATGATGTCAATTAGCCTATCAGAAGCTTCTAAAGCCATGACATAAGTTTCGGGAATTTTCCAAGCTGTTTAAAGGCACAGTCAACTTAGTGTATGTAAACTGCTGATACATTGGAATTGTGATACAGTGAATTATAAGTGAAATAGTCTGTAAACAATTGTTGGAAAAATGATTTGTGTCATGCACAAAGTAGATGTCCTAACCGACTTGCCAAAACTACGGTTTATTAACAAGAAATTTGTGGAGTGGTTGAAAAACGAGTTTTAATGGCTCCAACCTAAGTGTATGTAAACTTCCGACTTCAACTGTATAATAGTGGTTTGTTAGTGCTCGTTCATATAACAATATAGGCCTACCAGTGCCAGGACAGAGCAGGTAGCATAGACCTGATATCACATTTCCAACGAGACCATCAGGTTGGTCAGCATGAGAAGTGATCATATATCAAACCTACTCTGACTATTGAAAGTCTGACAACGACTTACCTTTATAATATAATATAGTTCTATGTAGCCTAGACTTACCAGTCTGCTCATCTTTCCTTCAAATCAACACATTTATCCAACTTCTAATGTTGCAGAGAAATATGTCCCACAGTTTCAACAGCCAATTTGTAAGTGTGTTAGGTCACAAACTTACTTTTAATTTCATATGAGGAAACTGGTGCGGCCGCCTGTTTTCTTGCAGATGAAGTAGCCTCTCATAGGAAACTCATTCAACCAGCCTGAACAACAGTAAATAAAATGTCAGATGAAGTAGCCTCTCATAGGGAACTCATTCAACCAGCCTGAACAACAGTAAATAAAATGTCAGATGAAGTAGCTTCTCATAGGGAACTCATTCAACCAGCCTGAACAACAGTAAATAAAATGTCAGATGAAGTAGCCTCTCATAGGGAACTCATTCAACCAGCCTGAACAACAGTAAATAAAATGTCAGATGAAGTAGCCTCTCATAGGGAACTCATTCAACCAGCCTGAACAACAGTAAATAAAATATGTCAAATGGTCAAAAAACAATGGTCAAAAGAGAATCATGTCCTCCTGATATAGTCATGTACATTAAAGACAGGTATATTGATACAGATGTTGGATCTTAATTTTAACTAGTTTGCTACAGCAGGAAAATAATCCTGAAGCAACAGGACATTTTAATTATTATGTGGATTATAATTCCTGGACATTTTCAAAAGCCTTTTTAACCCTCAAATATCAAATCAAATTGTATTTGTCACATGCGCCGAATACAAAAGGTGTAGACCTTACAGTGAAATGCTTACTTACAAGCCCCTAACCAACAATGCAGTTTTAAGAAAATACAAAAAAAGTAAGAGATAAGAAAAACAAATAATTAAAGAGCAGTAGTAAATAACAATAGTGGGGCTATATACAGGGGGTACTGGTACAGAGTCAATGTGGAGGCTATATACAGGGGGTACCGGTACAGAGTCAATGTGGAGGCTGTATACAGGGGGTACCGGTACAGAGTCAATGTGGAGGCTGTATACAGGGGGTACCGGTACAGAGTCAATGTGGAGGCTGTATACAGGGGGTACCGGTACAGAGTCAATGTGGAGGCTATATACAGGGGGTACTGGTACAGAGTCAATGTGGAGGCTGTATACAGGGGGTACCGGTACAGAGTCAATGTGGAGGCTATATACAGGGGGTACCGGTTCAGAGTCAATGTGTCTATCTGCAGGGGCCACCGGTGTCGAGGTAATTGAGGTAATTATGTACATGCAGGTAGGGTTATTAAAGTGGCTATGCATAGATAATAACAGGGAGTAGTAGCAGCGTATCGGGGGGTGCAAATAGTCTGGGTAGCCATTTGATTAGCTGTTCAGGAGTCTTATGGCTTGTGGGTAGAAGCTGTTTAGAAGCCTCTTGGACCTTAACTTGGCGCTCTGGTACCACTTGCCATGGGGAAGCAGAGAGAACAGTCTATGACTTGGGTGGCTGGAGTCTTTGACAATTTTTAGGGCCTTCTTCTGACACTGCCTGGTATAGAGGTCCTGATGTAAAACCTTTTGAGGATCTGAGGACCCATGCCAAAACTTTTCAGTCTCCTGAATAGGTTTTGTCGTGCCTTCTTCACGACTGTCTTGGTGTGTTTGGACCATGTTAGGTTGTTGCTGATGTGGACGCCAAGGAACTCTCAACCTGCTCCACTACAGCCCCGCCGATGAGAATGGGGGCGTGCTCGGCCCTCCTTTTCCTGTAGTGCACAATCATCTCTTTAGTCTTGATCAAGTTGCGGGAGAGGTTGTTGTCCTTGCACCACACGGCCAGGTCTCTGACCTCCTCCCTATTGTTGTTGTTGTTTCATCATTGTTGGTGATCTACCACTGATCTACCACACCTCTGAGTGGCCATCTCTGAACTGGACACTAAAGAACTGCATTGCATTTGCACTCTTTTTATCTCTCTCAGATATATTTATGTAAATCAACTGTATACCCACTGTACTGTATTTAAGTGATAATGCCCGAAAAGCCGTTGTTTGGAAGATATATTGGCACGGGTTTTGTAAGGCAAACTGTGCCAAAATATCCTCCAAACACCGGTTTCGAGGGCATTATCACTTTTGTTCAACGGGTTACCAACATATTTAAATAATGATTTACACATTTTCATTCAAAACTTTATTGATGAATTTATTCATACTATTCCATCCTTCCACAAGATATAGTTCTGACACAAATCTAGTGTTGATACCCAAGCCGGCTGGTCATTTGTTTTATTAGTTCGGTTGCCAGACACGCGACCCAGTAGTTAAGTCTTTTTGTTCTGTATCTATGGACGCGACCCAGTCGTTCGTTCTCAATGTTCCATTGCCATACTGGGTGGCAAAGTTCTTATCTCTTGCCCTTGCTAGCTAGCCAACTACGGATAATGTACAGTCACGTCAAAGAGTGCAGCCAGAATAACAGCAAAGTAGCTGCATTTCCATTTGTTTAAGTTGTTTTCTAGTGACATTTATTTGGATAAATCCAAAACAATGAGCTAATGATGCACGATTTCACCTGGCGTAGAAGATGTGCTCTCTCGTCAGGACACTGTTGTTCAGAGGAGCTAGCCAACAACACAGCTAACACAATCACTTCCAATAGAAGCTGGAAAGACTTTATTTTTATTCATGATTTCGACTGGCTGAGAAAAGCTTCCTGCCAATCTGTCTCATCCCGATTCATGACACGTTCATTACTTTGCGACAGCTAGAGATGGAATTTGAATATTGAAACAATGTTGTCGGAGAAACAGACAGCAAGGGTTATACAAAAAGAAAAGACATGAGATAATGTCTAGATGCTTTTTACAGAGGACATCAACTGTATAAATTGCCTGGCTGGGCTGATGAGATAGTGGATTGCGCAGTCAAATGGAACAGAGTATATAGGAATTTAATGTAATATATTTATCCGGTGGTAATTTGTGGAATAGACACAGGCTGGAATGCAGTTTTAACTAGTCAGCAATCAGGATTAGACCCACCCGTTGTATAAATGTGTATATCCTCTGCTCATTCTCTTATAGATCAATGCTCACTCTAGCTATTTATGTATGATGTTATACATAAACTGTTGTGTAAACTCCTCTGTCTGTATTCTGTCTCTAAATGTTGTCTATCACTAGCAGCACCATATCACCAAGTAAAATTCTGAGTACAGATGTAAGATCTTAATTTGATCACCCCCCACTACAGAATAACTTTCATGCAATGCAGGAAATATATGTGAGGTTTAAAAAGGCTATTTATCAATATATCAAACCCCACAAAAATGTATATTAATTATAATCCACATAATAATTCACATTTCCTGTTGCTGCAGAAATATTTTCTCAAATTAAGATCCGACATCTGTATGTTTAAATGTACTAGGTGAATAGAGGGGATTGTGATTCTACAAAGGTTGAGTCTCTAGATTCCCTTGCTGCTCTGGGGAAATAATGACATGGTTGTCATGGTGATTTAAACTAGGAGTGGTTATCTCCCAACTCTGAAGCCATGTCATTTGTTACATTTCAGCCAATTGATAAAGACAGCTAGAAGGCTGAACCCAGAAGACAACTCTAAATCAACCCTTACTCTTATTCTGTGTAATAATGGTGTGGGAATAATGATGCATTTTATTTAGTAAAGTGGTTTCTTGCATCAAACACCACAACATTTTCAGTCACCTCCTTGCGTGAAGGACAAGTAGATAAACAGGTTAAAGTCAAGCTCTGCATGTTTTTTAAAAGGTCTCATTGAATGTAGAAAACCACACATTGGCTGCTACTGTACACCGAATGATAGAACAGCTATTTCCATGTTAAATGTTATTGGATGCCTTTTTTACATTGTTTTTGATTGTAGGCCACTCTGGTAGGCCTACATTGTGATCAAATAGCCTACTTGATCACTGTTAAAACTGTAACTGAGGCGGGTACAGCCTCAGTGTTCACAGTAAACACACACCGGAAGTTGTATAGATCACTACACTATAGTTGAACTATGATACAATTCCATTTATTATACAAAATGTGGAATTATGATGAATAAATATTGATATATTGAATTCACAGGAGGTTGGTGGCACCTTATTTAGGGAGAACGGGCTTGTGGTAATGGCTGGAGTGGAATAGGTGGAACGTCCTCCCCTCAGCAGCCTCCACTGATTGAATTTGACTTGCTCACGTCCAGTTAGCGCCATTTTGTATGATTAAACTGTCAAGTCATTTTATATTTTCCCTTCTGCTGAGAGCACCTTCCTGATGACTAGCGCTCTGTACATTCCTATGGATGAGGCTTTGAGCTGGAATGTGAAGCTAACTGAAGCTGGCTAGCTTTAGAAAACCAGTATATCTAGCTTGCATCATAGTACACCCCTCAGGCTACGTTCAGGTTTCAACATCAGGCAGGCATCAACAAACCGAGTCATAGGCTACTACCTGGGTCGTATTCATTAGTTTACACCGCAGCCACAAGTTTTGCAACAATGCATAAACAATTTGCTCCAAACGCCATACAAGGTGACCTAAACGGTTTAAGTTGCCAAACGTTTTGCTACGGTGGACACTAATGAACACACACAGCCTGTTTTGAGGAAGTGTAAGTTGCTGTTAGTCTTTCTACAATATTTATTTGTCTCTCTTTCACACAAAATACCTTCCTGAGTGAAAAGAGTTAACAGTAGATTAGAAAGAGAACATGTTTGTGTGTTGCTTGTTGTGTTTTAAGGCTGTTTTGAGAAGACAAGCCTATAGGCCTATGATACAGTAGGAGATCACCCTGGGAAACACAGATGGGCACGGAACAAATTCACCCCCCGCATCTAATTTACATCAAATACATTTTAAGGAGAGTAGGCCTATTATAACACTCTGTCAACCAAAAATATAATCAACTATATGAATACACATAACAATATCATCAACTATATGAATACACATAACAATATCATCAACTATATGAATACACATAACAATATCATCAACTATATGAATACACATAACAATATCATCAACTATATGAATACACATAACAATATCATCAACTATATGAATACACATAACAATATCATCAACTATATGAATACACATAACAATATCATCAACTATATGAATACACATAACAATATCATCAACTATATGAATACACATAACAACATCATCAACTATATGAATACACATAACATATCATCAACTATATGAATACACATAACACTATCATCAACTATATGAATATACACAACAATATCATCAACTATATGAATACACATAACAATATCATCAACTATATGAATACACATAACAATATCATCAACTATATGAATACACATAACATATCATCAACTATATGAATACACATAACAATATCATCAACTATATGAATACACATAACAATATCATCAACTATATGAATACACACAACAATATCATCAACTATATGAATACACATAACAATATCATCAACTATATGAATACACATAACAATATCATCAACTATATGAATACACATAACAATATCATCAACTATATGAATACACAACAATATCATCAACTATATGAATACACATAACAATATCATCAACTATATGAATACACATAACAATATCATCAACTATATGAATACACATAACAATATCATCAACTATATGAATACACATAACATATCATCAACTATATGAATACACATAACAATATCATCAACTATATGAATACACATAACAATATCATCAACTATATGAATACACATAACAATCGTCGTCTTACCTTTAATTGTTCTCAACAGAAGCAGAGTCTGGAATGATCATTCGGTCATCGAAAGATACTTTTGTTTGCTCAACTAATTTACATATCAGGTTCTGCCTGTTCTCTCTCTCTCTCTCTCTCTCTCTCTCTCGCAAGCACGCACATACAGACACAACCAACCAATGGAACAAATAAAACATTTACTAAATTAAACAGAAATGTACAGAACCATATCATTGGCTCAAAAGTTCCAAGAAATATAATATTTTAGTACCAACTGACTCATCAATGAAACTTTCATTTGTGGCATTAGAATGTATGTAAGAGACATGATTGTATGAAATCTATGTCAATGTAGATCAGCATAAAGTACAACAACAGATCTATGTCAATGTAGACCAGCATAAAGTACAACAACACATCTATGTCAATGTAGACCAGCATAATGTACAACAACAAATCTATGTCAATGTAGACCAGCATAATGTACAACAACAAATCTATGTCAATGTAGACCAGCATAAAGTACAACAACAGATCTATGTCAATATAGACCAGCATAAAGTACAACAACAGATCTATGTCAATGTAGACCAGCATAATGTACAACAACGGATCTATGTCAATGTAGACCAGCATAATGTACAACAACAGATCTATGTCAAAGTAGACCAGCATAAAGTACAACAACAGATCTATGTCAATGTAGACCAGCATAAAGTACAACAACAGATCTATGTCAATGTAGACCAGCATAAAGTACATCAACATATCTATGTCAATGTAGACCAGCATAAAGTACAACAACAGATCTATGTCAAAGTAGACCAGCATAAAGTACAACAACAAATCTATGTCAATGTAGACCAGCATAAAGTACAACAACAGATCTATGTCAATGTAGACCAGCATAAAGTACAACAACAGATGAATTGCAGCGATGAGCGACATACACCTACAGGTAACTGACAAAATAAAGTGAACGCCAACATAGTGTCTTAATAGGGCGTTTTGCCACCATGAGCCGCCAGAATAATGCTCCTTGGTGTAAATACGCCTTGAAATACATTCTACAAGTGTCATGAACTCTATTGGAGGGATGCGACATCATTCCTCCACAAGAAATTCCGTAATTTGGTGTTTTGTTGATGGTGGTGGAACACACTGTCTCAGGCGCCGCTCCAGGATCTCCCATAAGTGTCCAATTGGGTTGGGACCTGGTTACTGAGACAACCATGGCATATTGTGAAACATCAGCAAGTTGAGCAGTCTTCGCCACTGAAGCTCCTGCCAAACATTCGTCACTAAAGCTCCTGGCAAGCATTTCCCGAGCAGGGTTGAAGTTTCTCCTAATAGCAGCTCCTCTCTCCCCAGGGGTAGCAACTCCTCTCTCCCCAGGGGTAGCAACTCCTCTCTCCCCAGGGGTAGCAACTCCTCTCTCCCCAGGGGTAGCAACTCCTCTCTCCCCAGGGGTAGCAACTCCTCTCTCTCCAGGTGTAGCAACTCCTCTCTCTCCAGGGGTAGAAACTCCTCTCTCCCCAGGGGTAGAAGTTACTCTCTCTCAGAGGTAGTGGTAGTCGGTGGTGGTGGTTGTAGCTGTGACTGGAGTGAAGCCCGTCCAGGGGCTTTTCTAGGATTTGAAGACATTGGGGGCTTAGCCCAAAGTCAGTATTGGGGTCCGGGGCATTTCAACAGCTAAATGCATGAATTTGGTGCACTTTGAGATTGAGAGATTAGAACATTGAGAAATTAGATATTTTTCAGGTAATTTGCACCTTCCCACCTGCCACAGCAGACACTGTCAGTACTCAATTACAGTTGCTACTGTGTGTCTCTCTACTCTGGAACACTCTCTACTCTGGAAAACTCTCTACTCTGGAACACTCTCTACTCTGGAACACTCTCTACTCTGGAACACTCTCTACTCTGGAAAACTCTCTACTCTGGAGCACTCTCTACTCTGGAACACTCTCTACTCTGGAACACTATCTACTCTGGAACACTGACGGCCTTCGTTGGAGGCCTCGTACAATAACTCCTCACTGGAGGTTTCGTGCCATGGATCCTCACTGTAGGCTTCGTTCCCTGGATCATCACTGGAGGCTTCGTGCCATGGATCATCACTGGAGGCTTCGTGCCATGGATCATCACTGGAGGCTTCGTGGCATGGATCATCACTGGCTTCATGCCATGGATCATCACTGGAGGCTTCGTGCCATGGATCATCACTGGAGTGGAGAGACACACAGGAGGCCTGGCTCTGGGAGAAGGCACAGGACTCACCAGGCTGGGGAAACATGCAGGAGGGTTAGGGCTTAGCACAGGCACAGAACTCACCAGGCTGGGTTGACATGCAGGAGGCCTTGTCCTTGGCCGAGGCACTGGATGCACTGGGCCGTGGAGGCGCACTGGAGGTCTCGAGCAATGAGCCTGCACAACTCGTCCTGGCTGGATACCCCCTGTAGCCCGGCAAGTGTGGGGAGTTGGAACAAGACGCACTGGGCTGTGCTGGCGAACCGGGGACACCATGCGTAGGGCTGGTGCAGTATACCCCTGGCCGAGGAGATGCACTGGAGACCAGATGCCCACTCTAGCCCGGCCGATTCGAGGAGCTGCTATGTAGCGCACCGGGCTATGCGTGCGCACTGGGGACACCGTGCGCTTCACCGCATAACACGGTGCCTGCCCAGTCACTCTCTCGCCACGGTAAGCATGGGGAGTTGGCTCAGGTCTCCTACCTGACTCCGCCAATCTCCCTGTGTCCCCGCCCCCCCAAAAAAATTCTGGGGCTGCCTCTCGTGCAGGTTACCTTGTAGTGTCTCCGCTCTAGCTGCCTCCAGCTCCGCTTTCGGACGGCGATACTCTCCCGGCTGTGCCCAGGGTCCCTTGCCGTCCAATATTTCCTCCCATGTCCAGGAGTCCATTACACGCTGCTTGGTCCTTTGGTGGTGGGTAGTTCTGTAACGAACGTCGTTGGGAGAAGGAGAAGAGGACCAAGGTGCAGCGTGGTAAGTGTCCATATTGCTATTAATAAATATGAAACACTTGAACAAAACAACAAAACGACAAACGAACAGTTCTGCACGGTGCAATACAGAAAACAGAAAACAACTACCCACAAACACAGGTGGGAACAGGCTACCTAAGTATGGTTCTCAATCAGATACAACGATTGATAGCTGCCTCTGATTGGGAACCATACCAGGCCAAACACATAGAAAAGGACAACATAGAACAAAACATAGAATACCCACCCCAACTCACGCCCTGACCAAACCAAAATAGAGACATAAAAAGGATCGCTAAGGTCAGGGCATGACAGACACGTTATCCCTGGGTATCAACGTCTTACAGTGCATTTGTCTTGGCTCCTTAAGATAGTACTAGTGTCACAGTCGTCGAATGAAGAGGACAAAAGTGCAGCGTGGTGAGCGTACATATTCCTTTTTATTAGGATGACGCCGACAAAAACAATAAACAATATAAAACAACCGTGAAGCTTAAGGGCTATGTGCCACAAACAAAGTTAACTTCCCACAAAGAAAGAAGGGAAAAGGGCTACCTAAGTATGGTTCCCAATCAGAGACAACGATAGACAGCTGTCCCTGATTGAGAACCATACCCGGCCAAAACATAGAAATACAAAATCATAGAAAACCAAAACAGAATTTGGCCTAGTTTTGCTACAGACATAGACGTTTGGCATAAACTGGTCTATAGAAGACTGCGTTGTTGTGGGTCATGGATTAGGCCTACTTGACTGAGTGGATACATCTCCACGTGTGGAGGTGCTGGCTCCACCACTATCACTAGCAGGCCCGCTAGATTCTCGAAGCTCTGCTACAGCTAGCTTCACAGTTGGGTGCACAGTTCGCATATGCCGGTGTAGGTTGTGAGTAGAACCGGATTTATATGGATTTTGTTTTGGCAAATTCTACACTGTGCTCTAACATTGTCTACATTATTAAAATGCATCCAAAGGCTATTGTGCTTCCAAC
Source organism: Salvelinus alpinus (assembly GCF_045679555.1). Classification (NCBI taxonomy): domain Eukaryota; kingdom Metazoa; phylum Chordata; class Actinopteri; order Salmoniformes; family Salmonidae; genus Salvelinus; species Salvelinus alpinus. The sequence continues at coordinate 17,128,659 of NC_092086.1, forward strand.
TCATTTTCCAGCTCTTGTTTTCACCGCTGTCCTTCCTCTCTCACCTCGGCAGCTAAGTGTGTGACTGTGAGTGAGTTGGCTCGGCCCTCCCTCACGCATCTTTGGTTCCTTGGTTGACACTGTGTGTCTGATTGACAGGAACAACAGGTGAGGCTGTTAGTCTGAGCAGACAGTCAGAACAAATGTGTGTGCGCTTAAGCATTTAGGCCTATATTATTTTATTTATTATTTCGTTCTTTGAATTAGTTAATTATATTAATTTAAATCGTTTGATTATTCATATCTACAAAATAAATAAAACATATAAATAGATTTGGCTCTTCTGATATGCCGGCTCCCAATGTTCACCTACAAGTGCCGGCTCTAGAGCCGACTCGTTCGCGAACGACCCATCACTATTTTGTACAGGATCCATTTTGAGACAGAGCAGAAAATACTATATGGAGAGAAGTACAACTTAAAGTAAGTATTTTTAAGTATTTCTGAACAATAATATATTCTAAAGTGCAGAGTAAGAGAATGAATACCTGGAATGAGATATTACCAGTTAGTTAAACTTCTACTCAAGCTTAGTTACTAACAGACAGCAGTTTTCAAAGTGGAAACTAATCATTAGGCCTACAGTTGAAGTCAGAAGTTTACATACACCTTAGCCAAATACATTTAACTTCTTAGGGCTAGGGGGCAGTATTCGGAAGTTTGGATGACTGAGGTACCCAAAGTAAACTGCCTGTTACTCAGGCCCAGAAGCTAGGATATGAATATAAGTATTGGATAGAAAACACTTTAAAGTTTCAAAAACTGTTAAAATCATGTCTGTGAGTATAACAGAACTGATATGGAAGGCAAAAACCCGAGAAGAAACCATATCTGGATTTTTTGTTGCTGTTGATGTCACCACTCATTATAATGGCTGTCTATGGGAATATAAAAGGAAAACCTCCCAGATTGCAGTTCCTAGAGCTTCCACTAGATGTCAACAGTCTTTAGAAAGAGTTTCAGACTTGTTTTTTTTTAAACGAGATAAACTACAAATTCTATCTAGGTTGCTCCCATTTTGGCTGTAGTTTTGTGGTGCACGTCGGTGAGGGTGCGCCGTTCGTTATTTATCTCCAGTAATGAACATACTATTCTCCGTCTTAAATTGTATCGTTTATTTACATAACAGGGTACCTGAGGATTGATTAGAAACGTTGTTTGACTTGTTTGGATGAAGTTTATTGGTAACGTTTGGGATTCATTTGTCTGCATGTTGAACAAGGGAAACAGGTGGATTACTGAATGAAGCGCGCCAACTAAACTGACTTTTTTGGGATATAAAGAAGGACTTTATCGAACAAAACGACCATTTGTGATGTAGCTGGGACCCCTTTGGGGTTGCAAACAGAGGAAGATCTTCAAAGGTAAGTGATTTATTTTATCGCTATTTCTGACTTTTGTGACGCCTCTGCTTGGTTGAAAAATGTTTAACCTCTTTGGGATATGGGGCGCGCTGTTTTCACTTTGTAAAAAATCGTTCCCAAATTAAACTACCTTGTACTCAATTCTTGCTCGTACAATATGCATATTATTATTACTATTGGATAGAAAACACTCTCAAGTTTCTAAAACCGTTTGAATTATATCTGTGAGTTAAACAGAACTCATTTTGCAGCAAACTTCCTGTCAGGAAGTGAAAAATCTGAAATCGAGGCTCTGTTCCAGGGCCTTCCTATTCATTTGCTTGAAATCTATGGATATACATGCACTTCATACGCCTTCCACTAGATGTCAACAGGCAGTGAGAGGTGAAATGGGGTGTATAGCTTGATCTGAGGTCAAACGAGAGCTCTTGGAATGACATGACCCCAAATTTCCTTGTTCAGCAAGGCACGGGAAGGACATCAGCATTGGCTTCTGAAAAGCTTTCGTTATAGACGGCTAATATCTCCGGCTTTGATTTTATTTGATAAATGTGATAATATCATCGTAAAGTATGTTTTTTCAATATAGTTTTATCAGATTATTGAAAGTTTATCGGGAGTTTTGGCTTTTTCCGTTCTCTGCGTTTGGTGATGATGGACAGCTTCGTGCCACTTGGCTAGTTTTGGTTGCTAATTCGACAGGAGAAAAGGACATTCTAAAACCAAACAACGATTGTTCTGGACAAAGGACCCCTTGTACAAGATTCTGATGGAAGCTCAGCAAAAGTAGGAACCATTTATGATGTTATTTCGTATTTCTGTTGAAAATGTTTAGTCATATTTTCCGCCCTGATTTTGGGCGCTGTCTCGCTATAACGTAAGCTGTATGTCGTACTAAAGTTATTTTTAAAAATCTAACACAGCGGTTGCATTAAGAACTAGTGTATCTTTCATTTGCTGTCCAACATGTATTTTTTAGTAAAGTTTATGACAAGTTATTTGGTCAGATTAGGTGAGTGTCAGAAATATATCCGGACATTCTGGGAAAAAGTTGCTACGTTTTCACAATGTATAACCACGGATTTCAGCTCTAAATATGCACATTTTCGAACAAACCATATATGTATTGTGTAATATGATGTTATAGGACTGTCATCTGATGAAGATTGTGAAGGTTAGTGAATAAATTTATATCTTTTGCTGGTTTTTTCGCTATCGCTACCTTTGCGTTGAATGAATGCGGTTGTGTGGTTGGCTATTGTAGTAAGCTAATATAATGCTATATTGTGTTTTCGCTGTAAAACACTTAAAAAATCTGAAATATTGGCTGGATTCACAAGATGTTTGTCTTTCATTTGCTGTACACCATGTATTTTTCATAAATGTTTTATGATGAGTATTTAGGTATTTCACGTTGGTCTCTGTAATTGTTCTAGCTGCTTCGGTGCTATTTGTGATTGTAGCTGCAATGTAAAACTATGATTTATACCTGAAATATGCTAATTCTTTGAACAAAACATAGATTTATTGTATAACATGTTATAAGACTGTCATCTGATGAAGTTGTTTCTTGGTTAGTGACTAATGCTATTTCTATTCGGTCGTTTTTTGCAAGCTACCTGTGCTGTGAAAGAAATGTCTGTGCTTTTTTGTATTTGGTGGTGAGCTAACATAAATATACGGGTGTTTTCGCTGTAAAACATTTTAAAAAACGGACATGTTGGCTGGATTCACAAGATGTTTATCTTGTGAATCTTGTGAAAGCTGTATTGGACTTGTTAATGTGTGAAAGTTAAATATTTAAAAAAAAAAAATTTTGAATATCGCGCGCTGCCTTTTCAGTGGAATGCGGGCGGGGTTCCGCTAGCGGAACCCCTGGGCTGTAAAGGTTAATGCTTTTGTATGCGGGGCGCTGTCCTCAGATAATCGCATGGTGTGCTTTCGCCGTGAAACCTTTTTGAAATCTGACAAAGCGGCTGGATTAACAAGAAGTTAAGCTTTTAACTGATGTATAACACTTGCATTTTCATGAATGTTTAATATTACAAATTTTGTATTTTGAATTTGGCGCTCTGCAATTTCACCAGATGTTGGCCAGGTGGGACGCTACCGTCCCACCTAGCCCAAAAATTCAGTTTCCACAATTCCTGACATTTAATCCTAGTAAAAAAATCTGTGTTTTAGGTCAGTTAGGATCACCACTGGAATTGTGATACAGTGAGTGATAAGTGAAATAATCTGTCTGTAAACAATTGTTGGAAAAATTACCTGTGTCATGCACAAAGTAGATGTCCTAACCAAATTGCCAAAACTAGTTTGTTTACAAGAAATGTGTGAAGTGGTTGAGAAACGAGTTTTAATGACTCCAACCTAAGTGTATGTAAACTTCCGACTTCAACTGTATATATAGTACCAGTCAAAAGTTTGGACACACCTACCCATTCCAGAGATATGTTTTATATTGTTTTGAATGTTTTGCATGTTCTTTTGACATTAATATGTGTCACATATCAGTTTGGTAATTTCATCTAGCATCAGTTTGCAAACAATGTAAAAAAATAAAATAATAATTGAGTTAATAAAGCCGCATACAAACATGGTCTCTTTTTTGCTTTCTTAAGTATGACAGCTCCAAATTGCAAGTAATTCAGCCTAGTTTAGTGCTTTCTATGGTGGTGGGGCAGCCAGCGGAACATAAGGAGCATAGGGGTTGATAATGTTCTCTAGTTGTGCCGGGATTGACTCAATGTTCTCTCACTCATGGGGACACTACATCACCGCAAAATTTACAGGTAGAGCTTGAAAATTCAAGCCCCTTTGGCCTGCCATAGACTTACATTAGAAGTTCCCATCCAAGAAGGCTCAAGGTCATTGGCCACAGATAAAATGGCGTCAAATCACATATCTACCGTAGCTTTGATTAGACTGATCACGTCAACATCATACTTTCAAAGTCTTAGCTAGCAGTCATCATCATGAATGACGTCGACAATCTACTGGCAAATCCTTTTTAATCCTTGTCATATGAAGAGAAATAATGAAGAGAAATTATAGATAAAACGTATCGTTGCTCATCGGCAGTTAGACATAAATGAGGAGGAGGGCAAGAGATCTTTCACCACTCGGCTGGAAAACAGACAGAGATTTTTGAATACCTTTTTTAGTTGTGGTCATGGAGATGTCTGGGTCCAAGCCAAGTGAAACAGGTCAAAAGTCACATCGCTCTCATCCGGGTCACGATTCAAAGATCAAGGCAGAGACTATTTCATTGTATAATAGAAAAACCTTTAATCAAGCAGCTGCGAGGGAGATCTGATTTCACAGGGAAGGAGCTCAAAGAGTAAACGGTTACATGTCCCTTCTAGAGTGGGAGGTAATAATTCAATCATATTGTTATACAACAGTTATTTTATACAAGCGAAAGTTCCGGAACACAATGGCTTTGTGTTAGGGTGAGACATAATGGCCTTGTGTTAGGGTGAGACATAATGGCCTTGTGTTAGGGTGAGACATAATGGCCTTGTGTTAGGGTGAGACATAATGTCCTTGTGTTAGGGTGAGACATAATGGCCTTGTGTTAGGGTGAGACATAATGGCCTTGTGTTAGGGTGAGACATAATGGCCTTGTGTTAGGGTGAGACATAATGTCCTTGTGTTAGGGTGAGACATAATGGCCTTGTGTTAGGGTGAGACATAATGTCCTTGTGTTAGGGTGAGACATAATGGCCTTGTGTTAGGGTGAGACATAATGTCCTTGTGTTAGGGTGAGACATAATGGCCTTGTGTTAGGGTGAGACATAATGGCCTTGTGTTAGGGTGAGACATAATGGCCTTGTGTTAGGGTGAGACATAATGTCCTTGTGTTAGGGTGAGACATAATGGCCTTGTGTTAGGGTGAGACATAATGGCCTTGTGTTAGGGTGAGACATAATGGCCTTGTGTTAGGGTGAGACATAATGGCCTTGTGTTAGGGTGAGACATAATGGCCTTGTGTTAGGGTGAGACATACCAGGAGTCTATGAAAGGCATGACATCACAGTCCAACACAGAACATGTCCTTTTAGAAGATACGACAGCTCACACCAATTCTGCCACCACACTGCACATTCATTCAGTGTACTGCAATACTCTGATCAATATTAAAACATTTACACCTCTCTTCTTTCATCAGGTTGATGAACCTTTATAATAATAAATGACTCTAGTTGACAATGTCTGTCAACTTCAATGGTGTGTATACATGAATATTTACAATCATGTTTATACACTAGAGAGATATTCTAAATCAAATCAAATTCAAATCAAATTTTATTTGTCACATACACATGGTTAGCAGATGTTAATGCGAGTGTAGCGAAATGCTTGTGCTTCTAGTTCCGACAATGCAGTAATAACCAACAAGTAATCTAACCTAACAATTCCACAACTACTACCTTATACACACAAGTGTAAAGGGATAAAGAATATGTACATAACGATATATGAATGAGTGATGATACAGAACGGCATAGGCAAGATGCAGTAGATGGTATAGTGTACAGTCTATACATATGAGATGAGTAATGTAGGGTATGTAAACATAAAGTGGCATAGTTTAAAGTGGCTAGTGATACATTTCTACATAATTTCCATCAATTCCCATTATTAAAGTGGCTGGAGTTGAGTCAGTATGTTGGCAGCGGCCACTAAATGTTAGTACATTGTTGCTCCAGTGTGTTTTACTGAACATGACCATTAGAGTGAAACATCATGTTGTGTTTGACAAAGGGACCACCTGACACAGGGACACTGAAGTGCCCTCATACCAAACATAAAACCCTGGATAGAGGGGCTCAGTGAATGTGGTGTAGAATGTGTACAGGTGGGTCAGTGTGTCAGAGGAGACTCTGTAGAAGGACAGAGTGCCGGCTGGCCAGTCCAGATACACTCCTACTCTGTGGGAGCTGGAGGAGGGGAGGTCTATGTGAGTGTGATTATCATTGTGCCAGGCGTTGTTGTCAGGGCAGAACAGACTCCAGGACTTGTCATTGTATCCAAGCCCACAGTCTCTGTGCTTTCCTGTCCTGCTGATTCCTTTATATGTCACTCCTATGTAAGTATCTTTCCCACTCCACTCTGCCTCCCAGTAACAGCGCCCAGTCAGACCCTCTGTACACAGCACATTTCCACGGTCCATAAATCTCTCTGGGTGATCAGGATATGGCTGCTTCATCAATCTCCTACATGTCACCTTTCTGTTCTCCTCAGACAGAGAGAGGAATCTGTATGCTGTGTTTGGGTCCAGTTTGAGATCACAGGCATCTGATGGATGAAACCAGACACAATATTAGAAATCATCATCATCATTAACATTAGAGCGTTAACTCACTTTTCACTGATTCATTTAGGGCATGTTCTCGACTTAGGAATGTATGCCTTTCCTACGCACTTCTCAGTATTTTGTATTCAGACTTACCTTATTCAGTCGTGTAACACTGCAGGTGTGGCTACCTTACACACTCTAAATACATTTCATTCAACAGATGAAAACCCTCCCACTTGCTGGCCAACAGATTTTCTCGTGAAGTTTTCATTCAGTGGGGTTTTTAGTGCATTGATCTTAAGCCATCCCTTTAAATACAATGTACCTTTCAGTTAGAATTTAGTCGACAGATTCAATAGAATATATGGAGAGAAGGTGTTCAGAATATAAGGGATCAATGAAAGAAAGCCATCCTAAATATATGCATTTTTGTCTCTGTTTCAGCACCAATTTGTAGATTAGAAAATTAATTATTTAGGGTTAATTTTATGAACCTTAAAAAACAGTGTTGGAGAGGAAAGAAAACGGTGGTTTGATTCATTCTTAAAATTGCCACATTCAGTTCTACAACCCATGGTAATGCTGGAAGGTTAATGTACATAGAATTAAAACAGGGAGAATAGTGTACAATAGTAGGCTATACCCTCGTCTTTTGCTGCTCTAACCATGGAACTGTGTGATGACATAGCCAAGTACAGCGCCATGAGTCGGGTTCAAACTTTTAAGGCTTGGTGCACTTTTGAATCGTACAGATTGAATTAGCCTACATGTATTTGTTGTGTTATCAACTGTTACTAACAATCCTCAGCAACAGTCACACAGCCCTGACAGCATTTACAGACGACGCAAATGAAGGTAAACAAAACAATGTAATTTAATGGAATGATAATGTAGGCTATACGAACTGAAGGGAACTAAATGTCAATTGGCAATTGAATGTGTTATTATTATATGGGCTATTTGGGTTTTTTATTTGGAATTTGGGAGAAATGTTCTAAGTAGTTTATCCTCTCTGGGGTACGGGGCAGTATTTTGACATCCGGATGAAAAGCGTGCCAAAGTAAACTGCCTGTTACTCAGGCCCAGAAGCTAGGATTTACATATAATTGGTAGATTTGGATAGAAAACACTCTAAAGTTTCCAAAACTGTTTAACCTCTTGAAGCTAGGGGGCACTATTTTTATGTTTGGAAAAATAACGTTCCCAAAGTAAACGGACTATTTTTCAGGCCCAGATGCTAGAATATGCATATAATTGACAGATTAGGATAGAAAACTCTAAAGTTTCCAAAACGGTCAAAATATTGTCTGTAACAGAACTGATTTTGCAGGTGAAAACCTGAGGAAATCCAACCAGGAAGTGCCTCTTATTTGGAAAAATCCCTGTTCCATTGCTTGCCTTTCCTCCATTTAAAGGGAAATCAACCAGATTCCTTTTCCAATGGCTTCTACAGGGTGTGAACAGTCTCTAGACATAGTTTCAAGTTTTTATTCTGAAAAATTAGCGAGATTTTTCACATCGCGCCAGATGTCCTTCCATTAGTTCATGTGCGCCACAGTGATAGCTCGACAATTTGTTTTTCTCTAGTATTGAATAGTTTACCGTCCGGTTGAAATATTATCGATTATTTATGTTAAAAACAACCTGAGGATTGATTATAAAAACATTTAACATGTTTCTACGAACTTTACGGATACCATTTGGAAATTTCATGAGCCTGTTGATCCTGTTTCATGAGCCTGTTGACCTGCATGAGCCTGTTGATTACTGAACATAACGCGCCAACCAAATGGAGGTTTTTGAATATAAAAATAATCTTTAACGAACAAAAGGAACATTTATTGTGTAACTGGGAGTCTCGTGAGTGCAAACATCCGAAGATCATCAAAGGTAAGCGATTCATTTTATTGCTTTTCTGACATTCGTGACCAAGCTACTTTGATGCTAGCTGTTCATAATGTTTTGTCTACTGATCTATAAACTCACACAAACGCTTGATTGCTTTCGCTGTAAAGCATATTTTCAAAATCTGACACTACAGGTGGATTAAAACCTGTTAGTGTGTAGGAGGCGCTATTTTCACTTTGGGGAAAAATCGTGCCCAAATGAAACGGCCTTTTACTCTGTTCTAGATCGTACAATATGCATAGTATTATTACTATTGGATAGAAAACACTCTCAAGTTTCTAAAACTGTTTGAATTATATCTGTGGGTAAAACAGAACTCATTTGGCAGCAAACTTCCAGATAGGAAGTGAAAAATCTGAAATCGAGGCTCTGTTCCAGGGCCTGCCTATTGAATTGCCTTATATTTATGGATTTGCATGCACTGCATACGCCTTCCACTAGATGTCAACAGGCAGTGGGAGGTGAAATGGGGTGTCTAGCTTGATCTGAGGTCGAACAAGAGCTCTTGGAATGACGTGTCCACAATTTCCTTTCTCTACCTAGGCGCGGGAAGGACCTTCCTATTGTCTTCTAATAAGCGTTCGGTATACACGGCTAATATCTCCGGCTTTGTTTTTATTTGATACATACTAGAAAAACATCCTAAAGTAGGTTTTTTCAACCGAGTTTCATCAGTATATTCAACGTTTAATGGGTCTTTTGGAGTTTTCCGTTCTATGCGTCGAGAGGAGATGGACATGTTCGCGCCACATGGCTAGCTAAGGTTGCTAATTCGACAGGAGAGAAGGACATTCTAAAACCAAACAACGATTTATTCTGGACCTAGGACTCCTTGTACAAGATTCTGATGGAAGCTCAGCAAAAGTAAGAACAATTTATGATGTTATTTCGTATTTCTGTGGAAAATGTTTAGTACGGCGGTTGCATTAAGAACTTGTGTATCTTTCATTTGCTGTCCAACATGTATTTTTTAGTAAAGTTTATGATGAGTTCTTTGGACAGATTAGGTGAGTGTCCAAAATATCTCCGGACAATTTGGTGAATCGATGCTACATATTCACAATGTATAACTATTGTAAAAACTAATTACAATTAATTGATTGTTTTTGTTGATTTACAATAATTTACAAACTAATATTCACGGTTTGCAGCTAAATATGCACATTTTCGAACAAAACATAAGTGTATTGTATAACCTGATGTTATATGACTGTCATCTGATGAAGTTGGTCAAGGTTAGTGATTAATTTTATATCTTTTGCTGGTTTTTGCGATCGCTACCTTTTGCTGCTAATAAATGCATTTGTGTGATTGGCTATTGTGGTAAGCTAATATAATGCTATATTGTGTTTTCGCTGTAAAACACTTAAAAAATCGGAAATATTGGCTAGATTCACAAGATGTTTATCTTTCATTTGCTGTACACCATGTATTTTTCATAAATGTTTTATGATGAGTATTTATGTATTTCACGTTGCTCTCTGTAATTATTCTGGCTGTTTTGGTGCTATTTGTGACGGTAGCTGCAATGTAAAACTACGATTTTATACCTCTAAATATGCACATTTTCGAACAAAACATAAATGGATTGTGTAACATGATGTTATAAGACTGTCATCTGATGAAGTTTTCAAAGGTTAGTGATTAATTGTATCTCTATTTGTGGCTTTTTTGAAAAGCTATGTTGGCGGTGGATAAATAGCATTGTGTGTTTGGCTATTGTGGTGAGCTAACATAAATATATATTGTGTTTTCGCTGTAAAACATTTTAAATATCGGACATGTTGCCTGGATTTATAAGATGTTTATCTTTCATTTGCTGTATTGGACTTGTTAATGTGTGGAAGTTAAATATTTCTAAAAAATATTTTTTGAATTTCGCGCTCTGCGAAGGCAGTGGAATGTTGTGGGTGTTCCGCTAGCGGAACCCCTGGGCGAGAAAGGTTAACAAGCTAAGCTGTGTTTTGCTCTATTGCATATCAAGGTCCCTCCAAAGATTTTCTATTGGGTTCAGGTCTGGAGACTGGCTAGGCCACTCCAGGACCTTGAGATGCTTCTTACGGAGCCACTCCTTAGTTGCCCTGGCTGTGTGTTTCGGGTCGTTGTCATGCTGTAAGACCCAGCCACGACCCATTTTCAATGCTCTTACTGAGGGAAGGAGGTTGTTGGCCAAGATCTCGCGATACATGGCCCCATCCATCCTCCCCTCAATACGGTGCAGTCGTCCTGTCCCCTTTGCAGAAAAGCATCCCCAAAGAATGATGTTTCCACCTCCCTGCTTCACGGTTGGGATGGTGTTCTTGGGGTTGTACTCATCCTTCTTCTTCCTCCAAACACGGCGAGTGGAGTTTAGACCAAAAAAGCTCTATTTTTGTCTCATCAGACCACATGACCTTCTCCCATTCCTTCTCTGGATCATCCATATGGTCATTGGCAAACTTCAGACGGTTTGGTTTGGTTTTCTTTGAGACTGTGGTCCCAGCTCTCTTCAGGTCATTGACCAGGTCCTGCCGTGTAGTTCTGGGCTGATCCCTCACCTTCCTCATGATCATTGATGCCCCACGAGGTGAGATCGTGCATGGAGCCCCAGACTGAGGGTGATTGACCGTCATCTTGAACTTCTTCCATTTTCTAATAATTGCGCCAACAGTTGTTGCCTTCTCACCAAGCTGCTTGCCTATTGTCCTGTAGCCCATCCTAGCCTTGTGCAGGTCTACAATTGTATCCCTGATGTCCTTACACAGCTCTCTGGTCTTGGCCATTGTGGAGAGGTTGGAACTGTTTGATTGAGTGTGTGTACAGGTGTATTTTATACAGGTAACGAGTTCAAACAGGTGCAGTTAATACAGGTAATGAGTGGAGAACAGGAGGGCTTCTTAATTGGAATGCATTCCAGGTGACCACCTGATGGATCTGGTTGAGAGAATACCAAGTGTGCAAAGTTGTCATCAAGGCAAAATGTGGCTACTTTGAAGAATCACAAATATAAAATATATTTTGATTTGTTTAACACTGTTTTGGTTACTACATTATTCCATATGTGTTATTTCATAGTTTTGATGTCTTCACTATTATTCTACAATATAGAAAATAGTGAAAATAAAGAAAAACCCTGGAATGGGTAGGTGTGTCCAAACTTTTGACTGGTACTATATACAGTTGAAGTCGGAAGTTTACATACACAATTTAGAGTCCTAACAAACTCGTTTTTAAATTTTTAACAATTATTTACAGACAGATTATTTCACTTATACCTCACTGTATCACAATTCCACTGGGTCAGAAGTTTACAAGTAGACTGTGCCTTTAAACAGCTAGGAAAAATCCAGGAAAGAATGTCATGGCTTTAGAAGCTTCTGATAGGTTAATTGACATCATTTGAGTCAATTGGAGGTGTACCTGTGGATGTATTTCAAGGCCTACCTTCAAACTCAGTGCCTCTTTGCTTGACATCATGGGGTAATCAAAAGAAATCAGCCAATACCTAAAAAAAGACCTCCACAAGTCTGGTTCATCCTTGGGAGCAATTTCCAAATGCCTGAAGGTACCACGTTCATCTGTACAAACAATAGTACGCAAGTATAAACACCATGGGACCATGCAGCCGTCATACCACTCAGGAAGGAGACGAGTTCTGTCTCCTAGAGATGAACGTACTTTGGTGTGAAATGTGCAAATCAATCCCAGAACAACAGCAAAGGTCCATGTGAACATGCTGGAGGAAACAGGTACAAAGGTATCTATATCCACAGTAAAACGAGTCCTATATCGACATAACCTGAAATGCCACTCAGCAAGGAAGAAGCCACTGCTCCAAACCGCCATAAAAAAAGCCAGACTACGATTTGCAACTGCACATGGGGACAGAGGTCGTACTTTTTGGAGAAATGTTCTCTGGTCTGATGAAACAAAAATAGAACTGTTTGACCATAATGACCATCGTTATGTGTGGAGGAAAAAGGGGGAGGCTTGCAAGCCGAAGAACACCATCCCAACCGTGAAGCACGGCGGTGGCAGCATCATGTTGTGGGGGTGCTTTGCTGCAGGAGGGACTGGTGCACTTCACAAAATAGATGGCATCATGAGTACGAAAAATAATGTGGATATATTGAAGCAACATCTCAAGACATCAGTCAGGACGTTAAAGCTTGGTCGCAAATGGGTCTTCCAAATGGACAATGACCCCAAGCATACCTCCAAAGTTGCTGCAAATGGCTTAAGGATAACAAAGTCAAGAAACTGGAGTGGTCATCACAAAGCCCTGACCTCAATCCTATAGAAAATGTGTGTGCAGAACTGAAAAAGCGTGTGCGAGCAACGACTTGGTTACAGACTTGGCTACACCAGCTCTGTCAGGAGGAATGGGCCAAAATTCACCCAAATTATTGTTCACCCAAATTATTATTATTATCGAAACGTTTGACCCAGTGTATGTAAACTTCTGACCCACTGGGAATGTGATGAAAGAAATAAAAGCTGAAATAAATAATTCTCTACTATTATTATGACATTTCACATTCTTAAAATAAAGTGGTGATCCTAACTGACCTAAGACAATTTTTACTAGGCATTTAGGATTAAATGTCAGGAATTGTGAAAAACTGAGTTTAAATGTATTTGGCTAAGCTGTATGTCAACTTTTAATGTATATACAGTGGGGTGAACAAGTATTTGATACACTGCCGATTTTGCAGGTTTTCCTACTTACAAAGCATGTAGAGGTCTGTAATTTTTTATCATAGGTACACTTCAACTGTGAGAGACGGAATCTAAAACAAAAATCCAAAAAATCACATTGTATGATTTTTAAGTAATTAATTTGCATTTTATTGCATGACATAAGTATTTGATCACCTACCAACGAGTAAGTATTCCGGCTCCCACAGACCTGTTAGTTTTTCTTTAACAGGTGTGCCTTGTTAAAAGTTAATTTGTGGAATTTCTTTCCTTCTTAATGCGTTTGAGCCAATCAGTTGTGTTTTGACATGGTTGGGTGACATGGTTGGGTGACATGGTTGGGTGGGTACAGAAGATAGCCCTATTTGGTAAAAGGCCAAGTCCATATTATGGCAAGAACAGCTCAAATAATCAAAAAGAAACAACAGTCCATCATTATTTTAATACATGAAGGTCAGTCAATCTGGAAAATGTCAAGATCTTTTAAGGTTTCTTCAGGTGCAGTCGCAAAAACCATCAAGTGCTATGAAGCTGGGTCACCGCCACAGGAAAGGAAGACCCAGAGTTACCTCTGCTGCAGAGGATAAGTTCTTTACAGTTATCAGAAATTGCAGACCAAATAAATGCTTCACATAGTTCAAGTAAGAGACACAACTCAACATCAACTGTTCATACATGTTTGACTTATTGAGTGGACTATTTCATTTGGTTTAGTGGGTTTTCACGGGTTAGACAGACTGCACCTTAAAGGGGCACACACGCATGGAATTTTCTGAAGTTTTTATTTTCTGAGTTAATTGAACACGTTAACTATTTTGATAAGAAATGTACTGAAGAAACTTACTGTAAACCTGAGATAAAAGATGTATGACATTTTGACTGTTTTTCATTAATTAGCCTAATATAGTAAGAAGCACTTCTTTGAAGGGTTGTTATGACCTCTGACCTGACTTTCCAGTGTGGTTTGATCGCCCTCACTGGAAAGCTGAGAGACATTGGGTGATTTAAAAAATGTTTTACCTTTATTTCACTAGGCAAGTCAGTTAAGAACAAATGCTTAACTTCTTATGGCTGAAGGGGCAGTATTGAGTAGCTTGGATGAAAGGTGCCCATATCAAACGGCCTGCTCCTCAGTCATAGTTCCTAATATTTGCATATTATTATTGGATAGAAAACACTCTAAAGTTTCTAAAACTGTTTGAATTATGTCTGTGAGATTAACAGAACTCATATTGGCAGGCAAAATCCTGAGTTGAAATCAAAACAGGAAGTCAGAAATCTGAGCCTGTATGTATTCACCAGAGTCCCTTAAGAAATCCACTTGAGTTATGAATGATGTTGCACTGCCTAGGGGTTCCACTAGATGTCAACCATCAATAGAAATTCCAATGAGACTTCTATGATGTTGTGGGAGAGAATGATAGCAGAATCAGTCAGGTGTCCATCAAGCAGCCATTTTCTGATCATGCTTTTTTTTTCATGGAAGTCACCTACGTTCCATTGCTCACGCAGACAAGAACGAATACTCCGGTTGGAACTTTATTGAAGCTATATGTTAAAAACATCCTAATGATTGATTCAGTACTTAGTTTGAAATGTTTCTTCGACCGGTAATATCACATTTTGAAGTATTTGTCCGGTATAAAGCTGACCAGAATTAGCGTTTGGACATGTTTACCAAATGCGCTAACAATTGGATCATTAGATCATCAAAGGTAATGGAATATTTATCATGTATTTTTGTGTTTATGGTGACGCCATCTTTGCAGCTGTGGTATGCTACTTTTGAGCGCCGTCTCAGATTATAGCGTGCATTTCTTTTTCCGTAAAGTTTTTTTGAAATCTGACATAGCGGTTGCATTAAGGAGAGGTGTATATATATAATTCAATGTCTATAACTTGTATTATCATCTATATTTATGATGAGTATTTCTGTTGAAACGATGGGCTATGCAAAGTCACTTGATGTTTTTGCATTTAGTGAATCTATTCGCCTCAATGTAAACTCAGATTTGTTTTATATAAATATGAATTTAATCAAACAAAACATGCATGTATTGTGTAACATGAAGTCCTATGAGTGTCATCTGATGAAAATAATCGAAGGTTAGTGATTAATTTTATCTCTATTCTGGTTTTTGTGAAGCTATATTTAGCTGGAAAAAATGGCTATGCTTATTGTGGTTTTGTGGTGACCTAACATAATCGTTTGTAGTGCTTTCGCTGAAAAGCCTATTTGAAATCGGACACTTTGGTGGGATTAACAACAAGATTACCTTTAAAATGATATAAGACACATGAATGTCTGAGGAATTTTAATTATGAGATTTCTGTTTTTTGAATTTGGCGCCCTGCACTTCGACTGGCTGTTGTCATATCGGTCCCGTTACCGGGACTTCAGCCATAAGTAGTTTTAATTTGCATGACGGTTTAGGAACAGTGTCAACTGCCTTGTTCAGGGGCAGACCAATATATTTTTAACTGTCAGCTTGGGGATTCGATCTTGCAACCTTTCGGGGTTAATAGTCCAACGCTCTAACCACTAGGCTACCTGCCACCCCACGATGATTTAAAGGTCACATGTAATACTGATTTGAAGACAATTTGTAATATTGATAATTATGAAGATGCTTATAGTTCATAGCCATATTTGTGATTCGGACCACGAGAAGGAGGAGAGGGTGATGCCTTTCATTAAGGGTAGTCTGTCTTAAGTCTATTTTCCTATAACCATATGGGTACAATATTTTCTTTATGGAGTTATTAAGGGTAGTGATTCTTATTCTATTTGTTTTTTTAACCAGTGGTAGTGTTGCTAATTCACATTACTCACGTGAGTCATGTGTCAAAATGGGGGAATTACCAGTCCTCTGAGGTTTTGAATTGAAGTTGACACACCTCGAGTGATATGTCGGAGAGTATTGAGTGACATGTGGAAGTGTATCGAGTGATATTTGAAGGAGTGTATTGTTGTGGTGTTTGTTCTGTTCTGTTTCAGATTGTGTCTCCTGGATTGTTGAGATTTCTCCCGATGGGTTAGAGGTCTAACTTCCTCATCCTGTGGCTCTGCAATTGACAGTGTGATGGGGAGTATAAGCCAATTTTAAAAAACATTTCAAGAGAATGTGTTGTTATTCTCTTTGACATGTGTTAAGAGATTTGTATTAAGTACCACCGCATATGTTCACTTGGTCGGATTACCAGAATATAGTTCATTTCCCCCCAACTTCTGATGTTCCCAGAATCTCTATGTTAACCAAAGGTTTTCTAATGTCACATCAGTAGAGTAGAGAGGAAAAAGGGGGGAAGAGGTATTTATGACTGTCATAAACCCCCAGGCCAACGTCATGACAACAGCTAGTATACGCCAAGTTTACAAAAAAAGGCAATGCATTTAAGTGATAACGCATTTAAGTTGATAATGTTGCGCAATGGAAGTTGTTTTCTGTTGGTGGTGAGCAAACAGGATATATTTGTTGTCTTAATTTAGGGAAAGGTGTTCCGCTGGCCAACAGCCAGTGAAATGGCAGAGCGCCACAGAAATACTCATAATAAAAATTCTTGAAACATATAAGTGTTATACATCGGCTTAAAGATAAACTTCTTGTTAATCCAACCACAGTGTTAGATTTCAAAAATACTTTACTGCGAAAGCATACCATGCGATTATCTGAGAACCGCACCCAGCAGACAAATCATTACAAACTGTAACCAGTAGACGTGTAACAAAAATCAGAAATAACGATAAAATTAATCACTTACCTTTGATGATCTCATATAGTTACTCACAAGATTCCCAGTTACCCAATAGATGTTTGTTTTGTTCAAAAAAATCCCTCTTTATATACAAAAACCAAAGCGCGGTCACAGCAGACAGACGAAAAATCAAAAACGTACCATAAAAGTTTGTAGAAACATGTCAAACGATGTTTATAATCAATCCTCAGGTTGTTTTTGTCATAAATAATCGATAATATTTCAACCGGACAATAGCTTCGTCAATAGAGAAAAAAAAAGCCTGAAACAATGCCTAAAGACTGGCCACGTGTAGTAGAAGCCATAGAGATCGTGAACTGGGTCATAAGTCTTTGTAGGCTTTCAATGGAAAAACACAATTTCAAAATAAAAGCACTTCCTGGATGGATTTTCCTCAGGTTTTCGCCTGCCATATCAGTTATGTTATACCCACAGACATTATTTTAACAGTTTTGGAAACTTTAGAGTGTTTTCTATCCAAATCAATTTTATGCATATCCTAGCTTCTGGGCCTGAGTAGCAGGCAGTTTACTTTGGGCACGCTTTTCATCCAAAATTCCGAATGCTGCCCCCTATCCCCAAAAAGTTAAGGGGGAAAGTGTTACAGGTTTTGCTTTTTCCATTTATGTTTTGCTGTTGGACTTTAGCACGTATTGCATGTTAGCACGTATGGCACACTCACCTCGTTAGTCAGTATGTGTTATACCTGTGCTGGTTGCCATCTCGTTAGTGGGAAGGTGTTTCACCTGTGCTGGCCCAGGTCCTATTTAAAATGGCTGGCCGAGTAC
The DNA here is from genome assembly GCF_045679555.1 of Salvelinus alpinus. Taxonomy (NCBI): domain Eukaryota; kingdom Metazoa; phylum Chordata; class Actinopteri; order Salmoniformes; family Salmonidae; genus Salvelinus; species Salvelinus alpinus. Next base: position 17,146,493 of record NC_092086.1, read on the forward strand.
TCCAGATGTGGAGGGTCAACAGGGAGTTGGCGCTCCCTATTTGATTTCTAGAAAAAAATCCCTCTGTCTGATTTAGTTTTGCTCTACCTTTCTGGTTTGCTTCCTGTCTAAGTTTGGTGTGGGTTTTTATTTTGTTTGCCTCTTCTCGGGCAAATTTAGTGGGTGCTCATGGTATCTTTTAGGTCCCATTTGTTGTCAGTGGACACCCCCATGAGTTTCTTTCAGAACCCCTCCTAAAACCTGTTTTATTTGGTTGTTGGTCAGAGACTCTTTGTCAGCTCCCCCTTCTATTTGAGTGACATTTTGGGTTTTCTTGCTGGGGAACATAACAATGTTCATGTGATTGAACTAAATCACCCAATTGTTTGGATGTGCCTACACACACACAAACACACACACACATTTCTAAAATAACACGAACACACACACACACATAGTGTCAAAGCAACTCTTTCTAAGCTTTGGTGTCCCTGATTTCTGCTTCTGTAGAACTACAGATTACTGTGCATTCGGAATGTATTCAGGCCCCTTGACTTGTTACGTTACAGCCTTATTGTAAAATGGATGAAATCATTTCCCCCCTCATCAATCCGCACACAATAACCCATAATGACAAAGTGAAAACTGGTTTTAAGAAAATGTTGTAAATGTATAAAATAAAATAAAGGTTCAGACCCTCTACTCAGTATTTTGTTGAAGCACCTTTGGCAGCGATTACAGCCTCGAGTCTTCTTAGGTATGACGCTACAAGCTTGGCACACATGTATTTGGGGAGTTTCTCCCATTCTTCTCTGCAGATCCTCTCAAGCTCTGTCAGGTTGGATGGGGAGTGTTGCTGCACAGTTATTTTCAGGTCCCCCCAGTAATGCTCAATCGGGTTAAAGTCCGGGCTCTGGCTGGGCCACTCAAGGACATTCAGAGACTTGTCCTGAAGCCACTCCTGCGTTGTCTTAGCTGTGTCCTTAGGGATGGTACCAAGTTTCCTCCATACGTGACGCTTTGCATTCAGGCCGAAGAGTTCAATCTTGGTTTCATCATAGTCTGAGGGTCCTTTAGGTGTCTTTTGGAAAACTCCAAGCGGGCTGTCATGTGTCTTTTACTGAGGAGTTGCTTCCGTCTGGCCACGCTACCATAAAGGCCTGATTGGTGGAGTGGTGTAGAGATGGTTGTCCTCCTGGAAGGTTCTCCCATCTCCAAAGATTAACTCTGGAGCTCTGTCATAGTGACAATCGGGTCATCTCCCTGACCAAGGCCCTTCTACCCTGATTGCTCAGTTTGGCCTGGCGGCCAGCTCTAGGAAGAGTCTTGATGGTTCCAAACTTCTTCTATTTAAGAATAATGGAAGCCACTGTGTTCATGGGGACCTTTAATGCTGCAGACATTTTGTGGTACCCTTCTCCAGATCTGTGCCTCAACACAATACTGTCTCGGATCTCTACAGACAATTCCTTCAACCTCATGGCTTGGTTTTTGCTCTGACATGCACTGTCAACTGTGGAACCTTATATAGACAGGTGTGTGCCTTTCCAAATCATGTCCAATCAATTGAATTTACCACAGGTGGTCTCCAATCAAGTTGTAGAAACATCTCAAGGATGATCAATGGAAACAGGATGCACCTGACCTCAATTTCAAGTCTCATAGCAAAGGGTCTGAATACTTATGTAAATAAGGTAGCTGCTTTTTATTTGTAATACAATTGCAAAACTTTCTAAGAACCTGTTTTCGCTTTGTCATTATGGGGTATTGTGATGTCATTATGGGGTATTGTGTGTAGTTGCTGAGATTTAAAAAAATAAATACATTTTTGAATAAGGCTGTAATGTAACAAAATGTGGAAAAAGTGAAGGGGTCTGAACACTTTCCGAATGCACAGTTTTTTTAATATGATCAAGTAAGTAATGATGGTGGTCTTTGACTTAATAATGGTGGTCTTTGATTTAACTTGAATTAAGACTTATTCTTAGTCATATTCAGTCAATACTCACGTTTTCTAAGCCCAGACTTCATTGTGTACTCTCCACCATGTTCCACACTGTAGCGGTGAGCCGAAGAACAGATAGTCATTGAGTGATACACACACACACACACACACACGCACACACACGTCCAAGTGGTGGTAAGAATATTTGTCTTAACTAGCCTGAAAACTTAAACATGTTTGATATGAACATAAACCCTCTACATACTTGAGTTTCTCCAGTCTGCAGTGTGGATCCTCCAGTCTAGCAGAGAGCAGTCTGACTCCTGAGTCTCCTGGGTGATTGTAGCTCAGATCCAGCTCTCTCAGGTGTGAGGGATTTGACTTCAGAGCTGAGACCAGAGAAGCACAGCCTTCTTCTGTGACTAGACACCATGACAGCCTGCAAAGAGTAAAATCATATTAAAACCACACTGCTATTCTTTGGTGGTGAAAATAGTGGCAGTATATTTTTTGCTACATTTTCAGATTCATCAGTGTCAGATACATCAGTGTCAGATACATCAGTGTCAGATTCATCAGTGTCAGATACATCAGTGTCAGATACATCAGTGTCAGATACATCAGTGTCAGATACATCAGTGTCAGATACATCAGTGTCAGATTCATCAGTGTCAGATTCATCAGTGTCAGATTCATCAGTGTCAGATTCATCAGTGTCAGATTCATCAGTGTCAGATTCATCAGTGTCAGATACATCAGTGTCAGATACATCAGTGTCAGATTCATCAGTGTCAGATACATCAGTGTCAGATACATCAGTGTCAGATTCATCAGTGTCAGATTCATCAGTGTCAGATACATCAGTGTCAGATTCATCAGTGTCAGATACATCAGTGTCAGATTCATCAGTGTCAGATTCATCAGTGTCAGATTCATCAGTGTCAGATTCATCAGTGTCAGATTCATCAGTGTCAGATACATCAGTGTCAGATACATCAGTGTCAGATACATCAGTGTCAGATTCATCAGTGTCAGATTCATCAGTGTCAGATTCATCAGTGTCAGATTCATCAGTGTCAGATAAATCCCTCCATAATTATTAGGACAGTGAAGCATTATTTCTTATTTTTTCTCTGTACTCCAAGTTTGGATGTGAAATGATACAATTACTATGATTAAAGCGCAGACTATCAGTTTGAATTAGAGGGTATTTTCATTCATATTGGGGGAACCATTTAGAAATTACAACACCCCATCTTAGAGGACAAAAAGTATTGGGACAAATTCTCATATGTGTATAAAAGTAATAAAACATTTTGTATTTGGTCCCATATTCCTAGAATGCAATGATTACATCAAGTTTGTGACTAAAAACTTGATGATTTTGCTGTTTCTTTTGGTTGTGTTTTGGATTAGGTTTTTCCCAATATAAACTGAATGGTGAATAATGTCCTGTCATTTTGGAGTCACTTCACTTGTATTGTAAGTAAGAATAGAAGATGTTTCTGAACACTTCTACATTCATGTGGATTAAACCATGATTATGATCATGAATGAATTGTGAATGATAATGAATGAGACGATTACAGAGACACACATTATTTTGACAACCTCCCCTGTTATTGTAATGGTGATCTCTTGGATTTGAGATCAAATGATCAAATGTTTCATATGAGGTGACAGTGTATAATGTCACGTTTTATTTGAGGTTATTTTCATACATATCTGCTTCAACATTTACAAATGAAAGAGCTTTATGCATCTAGTCCCCCCATTTGAAGAAGTCATATATATTCTGACCAATTCACTTATAGTGTGTGACATTTGTAAAAAGTTTAGTATTTGGTCCCATTTTCCTTGCACGCAATGACTACATCAAGCTTGTGAGTCAAACTCAATGGTTGTATTTGCAGTTTGTTTTGGTCGTGTTTTGGGTTATGTTTTGCCCAATAATAACGGAATGACTGGATTAATTTTCTGTCTACGTGAGTAGATAACATGTTTCTAAACACCACCAAATGAATCCTGATGATGCCATGATTAAGAAAAATCATGAATGAATCATGAATAATAATGAGTGAGAAAGGAGGGGCGGTATGATCTTTGTGGCTCTGTAACTTTCTCATTCATCATTATTCACGACTCCTACATTATTATGGTAGCATCCACAATAACATAGAAGTGTTCAGAAACATATTCTATTCTTACTATTAATACAAGTGAATTGTCTCCAAAATGACACAGGACATCATTTACCATTCAGTTACTATTGGGAAAAACATAATCCAAAACACAACCAAAACAGACTGCAAGTGCATTCAACAAGCTTGTAGAATCACAAGCTTAATGTAATCACTGCAAGAAAATAATAATGGACCTAATAAATTAACTCAATTAATTTGTCAAAATAATTAAGACTTTTTCAAATGTTAGAATAACATACAGAAAGTGCCATCATTTCTAAACCGTAAAACAGTTATGTATGAATACCTTCTAATAAAGGTGACATTCTGTTCTGTCGCCTAATATGAAACATTCTATCTCAAATCCAAAATGCTGCAGCATAGCGTCACATTTATAACTGTAAGCTTCACTGTCCAAACACATATGATGTGGACTATGTGTGTCTGGTAAACACATGTGGATCTGGTGATCAGTTATCACTTGTTGACCAACTACAGGAATACTGACCTCAGAGTCTCCAGTTTACAGTGTGGATTCCCCAGTCCAGCAGAGAGCAGCTTCACTCCTGAATCCTTCAGGTCATTGTTACTCAGATCCAGGTCTATCAGGTGTGAGGGATTTGACATCAGAGCTGAGACCAACGAAGCACAGGCTTCCTCTGTTACTTTACAGTGTGACAGCCTGCAAAGAGTAAAAATATTTTAAAATCACTCAGATACACTATATATACAAAAGTTTGAGGACACTGTGGTGGAAAATTGCAAGATTATGTTATAGTGCTTGTAAGATTATATTATAATCTTTGTATTGCATTATAATGGTTGTTTTATTCGACAGAATAGAGTATTCTGTTAACTATTGTGTGTGTGTTCCACTGAGGATGGACCTCTATGAGATAGCACTGACAGAGGAGATTTACGATGTCTTTGGGTAATAAAGACGAAAGAGCATTCCAGATAATAAAGGTAATGTTTTCGTGCTATACTGTACCGGGGTGAGACGGGTTCCAGTTTGGAGTAGGAGGGGGCCAGACACTGGTCTTTACAATGAGAACTGTTGACACAGCAGTAACTGTCTGCTATGTTTTATAGATATCTTTCATACAAATCTTAACCTTTGTGAACTGTTCCTAAGATCTGTGGTTCGTCATGTAAGTTGAGAGGGGTGTATCTTGGCTATAAAAGATCTTTGTACTTTTCTGTATTCACTTTTTTTCAATGGGTCATTAGAGATAGCGCATCATTGAAAGTCAAAAAGGGCTATTGCAAAGCTCTTAATAAAAATATGTAGTTTAAGTGTACCTCTGACTGGTGTGTAGTTTGTAACACTCCTCATTTGGTAAAGCAGAAAAATGCCACGACAATACCCATTCACATTAGTGGATTTGGCTGTTTCAGCCACACTCGTTTCAGCCACACTCGTTTCTGACAGGTGTATAAAATCAAGCACACAGCCATGCAATCTCCATAGACAAACATTGGCAATAGAATGGCCTTACCGAAGAGCTCAGTGACTTTCAACGTCACATCGTAATAAGATGCCACCTTTCCAACAAGTCAGTTTGTCAAATGTCTGCCCTGCTAGAGCTGCCCCAGTCAACTATAAGTGCTGTTATGGTGAAGTTTAAACATCTAGGCGCAATAACGGCTCAGCCGCAAAGTGGTAGGCCACACAAGCTCCCAGAACGGGAACGCTGAAGTGCGTAAAAATCATCTATCTTCGGTTGCATCAATCACTACGAAGTTCCAAACTGCCTCTGGAAACAACATCAGAACAACAACTGTTCGTCGGGAGCTTCATAAAATGGGTTTCCATGGCCGAGCAGAAGCCTAAGATCACCATGCACAATGCCAAGCGTAGGCTGGCATGGTGTAAAGCTCACCGCCATTGGACTCTGGAGCAGTGGAAACACGTTCTCTGGAATGATTTTTCACGCTTCACGATCTGGCAGTCCGACGAACAAATCTGGGTACGACGGACACCAGGAGATAGCTACCATAATGCCAACTGTAAACGTTTGGTGGAGAAAGAAACAATGGGTTTTTCATCGTTTGGGCTAAGTCTCTTAGTTCAAGTGAAGGGAAATCTTAACGCTACACCATAAATTGACATTATAGACAATTATGTGCTTCCAACTTTGTGGCAACAGTTTGGGGAAAGCCCTTTCCTGTTTCAGGATGACAATGCCCCCACGCACAAAGCGAGGTCCATACAGAAATTGTTTGTCGAGATCGGTGTGGAAGAACTTGACTGGCTGCACAGAGCCCTGACCTCAACCCCATAGAACACCTTTGGGATAAATTGGAACGCCGACTGCGAGCCAGGCCTAAACAGCCAACATCATTTCCTGACCTCACTAACGCTCTTGTGGCTGAATGGAAGCAAGTCCCCGGAGCAATGTTCCAACTAGAGGTCGACCGATTATGATTTTTTAACGCCGATACCGATTATTGGAGGACAAAAAAGCCGATACCGATTAATCAGCCAATTTTTTTAATGTATTTGTAATAATGACAATTACAACAATACTGAATGAACACTTATTTTAACTTAATATAATAGATCAATAAAATCAATTTAGCCTCAAATAAATAATGAAACATGTTCAATTTGGTTTAAATAATGCAAAAACAAAGTGTTGGAGAAGAAAGTAAAAGTGCAATATGTGCCATGTAAGAAAGCTAACGTTTAAGTTCCTTGCTCAGAACATGAGAACATATGAAAGCTGGTGGTTCCTTTTAGCATGAGTCTTCAATATTCCCAGGTAAGAAGTTCTAGGTTGTAGTTATTATAGGAGTTATAGGACTATTTCTCTCTATACCATTTGTATTTCATATACATTTGACTATTGGATGTTCTTATAGGCACTTTAGTATTGCCAGTGTAACAGTATAGCTTTAGTCCCTCTCCTCGCTCCTACCTGGGCTCGAACCTGGAACACAACGACAACAGCCACCCTCGAAGCAGCGTTACCCATGCAGAGCAAGGAGAACAACTCCTCCAAGTCTCAGAGCGAGTGACGTTTGAAACGCTATTAGCGCGCACCACACTAACTAGCTAGCCATTTCACATCGGTTACACCAGCCTAATCTTGGGAGTTGATAGGCTTGAAGTCATAAACAGCAGAGCTGCTGGCAAAACGCACGAAAGTGCTGTTTGAATGAATGCTTATGAGCCTGCTGGTGCCTACCATCGCTCAGTCAGACTGCTCTATCAAATCATAGACTTAATTATAACATAATAACACACAGAAATGCGAGCCGTAGGTCATTAATATGGTCGAATCCGGAAACTATCATCTCGAAAACAAGAGAAATACGGAACCGTTCCGTATTTTATCTAATGGGTGGCATCCATCAGTCTAAATATTCCAATTTTATGTCATAATTACGTAAAATTCTGGCAAATTAGTTCGCAATGACCCAGGCGGCCCAAACTGTTGCATATACCCTGACTCTGCGTGCAATGAACGCAAGAGAAGTGACAGAATTTCACCTGGTTAATATTGCCTGCTAACCTGGATTTCTTTTAGCTAAATATGCAGGTTTAAAAATATATACTTCTGTGTATTGATTTTAAGAAAGGCATTGGTGTTTATGGTTAGGTACACGTCGGAGCAACGACAGTCCTTTTTCACGAATGCGCACTGCATCGATTATATGCAACGCAGGACACGCTAGATAAACTAGTAATATCATCAACCATGTGTAGTTATAACTAGTGATTATGATTGATTAAGTTTAATGCTAGCTAGCAACTTACCTTGGCTTCTTACTGCATTTGCGTAACAGGCGGGCTCCTCCTGAGGCACGTGGTTAGAGCGTTGGACTAGTTAACCGTAAGGTTGCAAGATTGAATCCCTGAGCTGACAAGGTAAAAATCTGTCGTTCTGCCCCTGAACAAGGCAGTTAACCTACCGTTCCTAGGCCGTCATTGAAAATAAGAATGTGTTCTTACCTGACTTGCCTAGTTAAATAAAGATTAAATAAAGCTGTAAAAAAAAAAAAAAAAAAAATCTGCAAAATCGTTATCCGATTGTTATGAAAACTTGAAATCAGCCCCAATTAATCGGCCATTCCGATTAATCGGTCGACCTCTAGTTCCAACATCTAGTTGAAAGCCTTCCCAGAAGAGTGGAGTTCACATCAGCAAAGGGGGGATGAACTCCATATTAATGCCCATGATTTTGCAATGAGATGTTCGGCGAGCAGGTGTCCATATACTTTTGGTTTTGTAGTGCATATCAGTGTGCTGAAACCTGCTATATCTATTCAGAAATGGATGTATCATTATTAACAATGCCAAATTATCGAGTTCTGCTTGTAGATAGAAACATGTACAGTACAAATATTTGAGAAGATGAACAGATATCACTTGTTGACCAAATACAGGAATTCTGACCTCAGAGTCTCCAGTTTACAGTGCGGATTCCCCAGTCCAGCAGAGAGCAGCTTCACTCCTGAATCCTTCAGGTCATTGTTACTCAGATCCAGCTCTCTCAGATGTGAGGGGTTTGACTCCAGAGCTGAGACCAGAGAAGCACAGCCTTCCTCTGTGACTAGACAGCCTGACAGCCTGCAAAGAGTCAAATCATATTATAACCACACTGCTATTCTTTGGTGGTGAAAAAAGTGGCAGTATATTTTTTCAACATTTGCAGATACATCAGTGTCCTAAAACCTGCCATATCTATTCATAAATGAATGTATATGACCAGTTTAAAAAGTAGTATCAGCCAAAAGACAGACAGTGAGGTATCAGTGAGGTACAAATCAGAATGAGTTTGTATTGAGTACACAGTCCACACCATATCTATTTTGACAGTGAAACTCACATTTTGGCTCTATTACTCCAGCATTTTGAGGTGACAGTATATAATGTCACCTTTAATTTGAGAGTATTTTCACACATATCTCTTTCACGTTTCAAAATTAAAGTATTTTATTTATCTATTCCCCCATTTGAAGAAGTCATAAGTATTCTGACCAGTTCACTTATAGTATATTAAAATAGTCAAAAGTGTAGTATTTCGTCCCAAACTCGTTGGTTGCATTTGCAGTTTGTTTTGGTTGTGTTTTGGGTTATGTTTTTCCCAATAGTAACTGAATGGTGGATGTGAACATCCAAAATGTGAACATGTTTATAAACAATACTAATAATGATGATGCCCTGATTAAGAGAAAAAAAAATATTAAAAAAAACAAAAGTTACAGAGGCTACAACAAAACATGCTAACCTCTCACCATTACCAATAACAGAGACTACAACAAAACATGCTAACCTCTCACCATTACCAATAACAGAGACTACAACAAAACATGCTAACCTCTCACCATTACCAATAACAGAGGCTACAACAAAACATGCTAACCTCTCACCATTACCAATAACAGAGACTACAACAAAACATGCTAACCTCTCACCATTACCAATAACAGAGACTACAACAAAACATGCTAACCTCTCACCATTACCAATAACAGAGGCTACAACAAAACATGCTAACCTCTCACCATTACCAATAACAGAGGCTACAACAAAACATGCTAACCTCTCACCATTACCAATAACAGAGGCTACAACAAAACATGCTAACCTCTCACCATTACCAATAACAGAGGCTACAACAAAACATGCTAACCTCTCACCATTACCAATAATAGAGACTACAACAAAACATGCTAACCTCTCACCATTACCAATAACAGAGGCTACAACAAAACATGCTAACCTCTCACCATTACCAATAACAGAGGCTACAACAAAACATGCTAACCTCTCACCATTACCAATAACAGAGGCTACAACAAAACATGCTAACCTCTCACCATTACCAATAATAGAGACTACAACAAAACATGCTAACCTCTCACCATTACCAATAACAGAGGCTACAACAAAACATGCTAACCTCTCACCATTACCAATAATAGAGACTACAACAAAACATGCTAACCTCTCACCATTACCAATAACAGAGACTACAACAAAACATGCTAACCTCTCACCATTACCAATAACAGAGACTACAACAAAACATGCTAACCTCTCACCATTACCAATAACAGAGACTACAACAAAACATGCTAACCTCTCACCATTACCAATAACAGAGGCTACAACAAAACATGCTAACCTCTCACCATTACCAATAATAGAGACTACAACAAAACATGCTAACCTCTCACCATTACCAATAACAGAGACTACAACAAAACATGCTAACCTCTCACCATTACCAATAACAGAGACTACAACAAAACATGCTAACCTCTCACCATTACCAATAACAGAGACTACAACAAAACATGCTAACCTCTCACCATTACCAATAATAGAGACTACAACAAAACATGCTAACCTCTCACCATTACCAATAACAGAGACTACAACAAAACATGCTAACCTCTCACCATTACCAATAACAGAGACTACAACAAAACATGCTAACCTCTCACCATTACCAATAACAGAGACTACAACAAAACATGCTAACCTCTCACCATTACCAATAACAGAGACTACAACAAAACATGCTAACCTCTCACCATTACCAATAACAGAGACTACAACAAAACATGCTAACCTCTCACCATTACCAATAACAGAGACTACAACAAAACATGCTAACCTCTCACCATTACCAATAACCTAGGCTACAACAAAACATGCTAACCTCTCACCATTACCAATAACAGAGACTACAACAAAACATGCTAACCTCTCACCATTACCAATAACCTAGGCTACAACAAAACATGCTAACCTCTCACCATTACCAATAACAGAGACTACAACAAAACATGCTAACCTCTCAGCATTACCAATAACAGAGACTACAACAAAACATGCTAACCTCTCACCATTACCAATAACCTAGGCTACAACAAAACATGCTGACCTCTCACCATTACCAATAACAGAGGGGCTTTGATCCTTGTGCCTCTGTAACTTTCTCATTCATCATCATTCTCGATTCATTCCTGATTATTCATAATCATGTTAGCATCCACATGAATGTAGAAGTGTTCAGAAACATAATCTATTCTTACTTACAATACAAGTGAAGTGACTCTAAAATGACATTATTCACATTCAGTTTCTATGAGGAAAAACACAATCCAAAACACAACCAAGACAAACTGAAAATGCATTCATCAAGTTTGTAGAGTGATAAGCTTGATGTAATCACTGCAGGTAAGGAATATGGGACCACATACTAAACGTTTGACACCTTTATTACAATATAAGTGAATTTCTCCAAATAATTACAACTTCTTCAAATGGGAAAACTAGATAAATAAAGTGCTTTCATTTCTAAACTGTAAAACAAATATGAAACATTCCATCTCAAATAAAAAATGCTGGAGCATAGTGTCACATTTAAAACTGTAAGCTTCACTTTTCAAACACATATGATGTGGACTATGTGTGCCTGGTAAACACATGTGGATCTGGTGAACAGTTATCACTTGTTGACCAAATACAGGAATACTGACCTCAGAGTCTCCAGTTTACAGTGGGGATTCCCCAGTCCAGCAGAGAGCAGCTTCACTCCTGAATCCTTCAGGTCATTGTTACTCAGATCCAGCTCTCTCAGGTGTGAGGGGTTTGACCTCAGAGCTGAGACCAGAGAAGCACAGCCTTCCTCTGTGACTCCACAGCCTGACAGCCTGACAGAGAGATCATCATGATTTCACAAACACACTGTTAATTTAACACCAGTAGTGTAGAAGGACAATGGCAGATGCATTTGGTTTATTCTCCCAAACAACATATAGATTAATCTTTCATCTCCTAGAATTGTATGGTCAAAATGTTATACAAATGTGAACATCAATGCATTGATTTAGTATGTATTTCAATATAATATATACATATTATAGTACATATTTTTCTCTAATCTGAGTATTTAATTCTGCTGATTAGTACTTAAATGTAATTTTATGTACTCACAGAGCAGCTCTGGAGGCTTTGACCACTGGCAGCAGCCTCAGAAGACCTTCCTCTGATCTGGAGTATTTCTTCAGGTCAAACACATCCAGCTCATTTTCTGAAGTCAGCAACACAAAGACCAGAGCTGACCACTGTGCAGGTGAACGTTTGGCTTCTGAGACACTTCCTGATCTCAGGTAGCTTTGGATCTCCTCCACTAGAGAATGGTCATTCAGTTCATTCAGACAGTGGAACAGATTGATGCACCTCTCTGGAGAGGGATTCTTCCTGATCTTCTTCTTGATGTACTTGACTGTTTCTTTATAGCTCTGTGAGCTGCTTCCTGTCTTTGTCAGTAGATCTCGTAAGTGCTTCTGATTGGACTCCAGTGAGAGGCCCAGAAGGAAGCGAAGGAAAAGGTCCAGGTTTCCCGTCTCGCCTTGTAAGGCTTTATGCACAGCACTCTTGTAGAAAGTAACTTCAGGCTTGTTTCTGAACAGCGCAAAAAAGTTCCTGGACGTTGATTGAGGTTTGCACATTAGATTCTCTTTGTTGTTGATGAATGAGAAGAAAACATAAACAGCAGCCAGAAACTCCTGAATGCTCAGATGCACGAAGCAGTACACCTTGTCCTGGTACAGCCCACATTCCTCTTTAAAGAGCTGTGTGCACAATCCTGAGTACACGGAGGCTTCATTTACATCAATGCCAGCCTCTTTCAGGTCTTCTTCATAGAAAATCAGATTTCCCTTGACAAGCTGTTGAAAAGCCAGTTTTCCCAGTGACAGAATGCTCTCTTTATTCCAGTGTGGACCTGTCTCTTCTTTCCCAAGATACTTTTCATTCTTCTGTTTGATATGAAACACCACAAGGTGTGTGTACATCTCAGTCAGAGTCTTGGGCATTTCTTCTCTCTTATGATTCAGAATGTGTTCAAGGACTATTGCAGAAATCCAACAGAAGACTGGAATGTGGCACATGATGTGGAGGCTCCTTGATGTCTTTATGTGTGAGATGATTCTGCTGGCCAGGTCCTCATCACTGAATCTCTTCCTGAAGTACTCCTCCTTCTGTGGGTCATTGAACCCTCGTACCTCTGTCACCTGGTCAACACACTCAGGGGGGATCTGATTGGCTGCTGCAGGTCGGGTAGTTATCCAAAGGAGAGCAGAGGGAAGCAGATTTCCCTTGATGAGATTTGTCAGCAGAACATCCACTGAGGTTGACTTTGTGACGTCACAACAGATCTTGTTCTTCTGGAAGTCTAGGGGCAGTCGGCACTCATCCAGACCATCAAAGATGAACAGAACTTTGTACTTGTCATAGTTGGAGATTCTTGATTTTTTGGTTTCCATTGAGAAGTGATTGAGAAGTTCAATCAAAGAGTGTTTTTCCCCTTTCATCAAATTCAGCTCGCGAAAAGGCAATGAAAATACAAATTGGACATCCTGATTTGCTTTTCCTTCAGCCCAGTCCAGAATGAACTTCTGCACAGAGACTGTTTTTCCAATGCCAGCAACTCCCTTTGTCAGCACAGTTCTGATAAGTTTGTCTTGTCCAGTTAAGGGTTTGAAGATGTCGTTACATTTGATTGCAGTCTCTGGTCTTGCTTGTTTCCTGGTTGTTGTCTCAATCTGTCTCAGCTCATGTTCATTATTGACCTCTCCTTTTCCACCCTCTGTGATGTAGAGCTCTGTGTAGATCTTATTGAGAAGTGTTGGGTTTCCTTGTTTAGCGATCCCTTCAAATACACATTGAAACTTCTTCTTCAGATAAGATTTGAGTTCACGTTGGCAAATCACAGCAAGCTCATCTGAATGAAGAAATGACACACAGGATATCAATATTACATGTTTCAATGCCTAACGTTGTACATTATTATAATTTATTCTCTTACCTGCCTATATAAACGTGTTAATGTTTTCATAATGCATTACACACTGAGTTGACTGATTATATTATTATTGGTTTAATTGGTGGAATAATTCATGTTGTCTTTCCTTCTCTCCTCTACTCTGTCTAAATTAATCAACACAACACATCTCTACTGAAACTTGATGAGGTCACTAGGTGTTGTGTTAAGTCTGCTACATTACACAGCTATTTTATCTGTACTTTAGCTACAGCTTTTAAATGTTTGTTATAAAACAGCATTCAGCATGAGGCAGACAGCTCTTACTTTTCTCCAGTGTGTCAGCAAGCTCCTTCTGGTTCATTTTCCTCAGGACGTGCAGTGTGATCTTCAGAGCCCCCTCTCTGGCACTGCTCTCCTGCTTCTCATCTTCAGCATCCACCACTTCCTCATCCTGCTTCTGACTCTCAAAGCCTTCTGGGAGTTCTGGACTAAGAATCATATTGAATATCTTCAGCTCTTTCTTCACAAATCTCAACATATTTCATGATGTGTAGCCTGACATGTGCGCATTTTTATTGGGTAAGCATTAGAATAAGATGCCTCAATATTCGTAGCCATAGGTGGTAATATTTCTCTATGTGCTGATCCGTCTTCAGTATTGTGAAATAATTATAATGTTAAGAAAATATTTGAATGGAGAAAACTGATCTGAACGCAGCGCTCCCTTTCTTTCCATCCTATCAGTATGGACACATGCTCCATCGGACGAGATACCTTGTTGTGCTGCTGATTCAGTTTCTACTGGTCTGCCTGCGGCTATGGAAATCTGACTTGTTCCCCGGATGTGCGACCTTGTCCCAAGCCTGCTGTTTCGACCCTCTCTCTCTCCCCCTCTCTCTCTCTATCACACCTGCTGTCTCGTTCAATGAAAAGCCAACTGACATTTACTCTTGAGGTGCTGACCTGTTGCACCCTCTACAACTACTGTGATTATTATCTGCCAGTTGTCTGTTAACATTTTAAAATCTTGAAGAACGATCTTGCCTTGATGACCATGTACTGTTAGAATCTCCATCCGGCACAGCCAGAAGAGGACAGGCCACCCCTCAGAGCCTGCTTCCTCACTAGGTTTCTTCCTAAGTTCAAGCCTTTCTAGGGAGTTTTTCCTAGCCACCATGCTTCTACATCTCAGCTTGCTCTTTGAGGTTTTAGACTGGGTTTCTGTATAAACACTTTGTGACAACTGCAGATGTAAAAAATGTATTCTGGGAATGCATTTGCAGCAGACCAGGCCGGGGTTTGGAGTTTGAGAAGTCAAAAAGAGCGATAACAATGACTTCCTTAGTTGTTAATTTTGAAAATGTTCTGTCTTGTTTATTTAGCAAAACAAAATGTCTTACTTACTTATTTGTTAAACTCTGCATTGCTTGTTAAGGGCTTGTAAGCAAGCATTTCATGCTAAGGTCTACACATTTTGTATCCGGCGCATGTGACAAATACAGTTCAATTTCATTGACTTGTTAATTTTCTAAAATGCTCTGTCTTAGGTAGTTGAACATATTATTACTCCAACTTCGTGAAAGTGACAAACTGACTCGTTTTCATATTAGTCAAAAATAACTTTATATGCGCAGTTCGGCGCGAGACGAGCATTCGACCTGATCACGTGTTTCTGCATATGGGCTTAAAATCAAATCAAAATGTATTTCTCAAATGTGCAGAACGAGCCCTTTCTCAACAATACATAGTCTAAAAAGTATGAAAAATCGGCTAAATAAAAAAGGAAATGGTAACACAATAAAATAACAATAATGAGGCAATAAGGAGTACCAGTACTGAGTCAATGTGCAGGGGTACCAGGTAGTTGAGGTAATAATGAGGCTATAAGGAGTACCAGTACTGAGTCAGTGTGCAGGGGTACCAGGTAGTTGAGGTAATAATGAGGCTATAAGGAGTACCAGTACTGAGTCAATGTGCAGGGGTACCAGGTAGTTGAGGTAATAATGAGACTATAAGGAGTACCAGTAACTGAGTCAATGTGCAGGGGTACCAGGTAGTTGAGGTAATAATGAGACTATAAGGAGTACCAGTAACTGAGTCAATGTGCAGGGGTACCAGATAGTTGAGATAATAATGAGGCTATAAGGAGTACCAGTACTGAGTCAGTGTGCAGGGGTACCAGGCAGTTGAGGTAATAATGAGGCTATAAGGAGTACCAGTACTGAGTCAGTGTGCAGGGGTACCAGGTAGTTGAGGTAATAATGAGGCTATAAGGAGTACCAGTACTGAGTCAATGTGCAGGGGTACCAGGTAGTTGAGGTAATAATGAGACTATAAGGAGTACCAGTAACTGAGTCAATGTGCAGGGGTACCAGGTAGTTGAGGTAATAATGAGGCTATAAGGAGTACCAGTAACTGAGTCAATGTGCAGGAGTACCAGGTAGTTGAGGTAATAATCAGGCTATGAGGAGTACCAGTACTGAGTCAATGTACAGGGGTACCAGGTAGTTGAGGTAATAATCAGGCTATGAGGAGTACCAGTACTGAGTCAATGTGCAGGGGTACCAGGTAGTTGAGGTAATAATGAGACTATAAGGAGTACCAGTACTGAGTCAGTGTGCAGGGTACCAGGTAGTTGAGGTTATAATGAGACTATAAGGAGCACCAGTACTGAGTCAGTGTGCAAGGTACCAGGTAGTTATGGTAATATGTACATGTAGGTAGGAGTAAAAGTGACCAGGCAATCAGGATAGAGATTACATCTCCTCCAGGGAGTGCACACTTTGTCATACACACACACAGGGAGGGAATGTTGTGTTTGTTTAATATTGTTGCAGGTTGAAAATTTAAAAAACTATTTGCCTATGGATTATGAAAACAACTAAAAGAAATGGGAGAGGAGAAATGACTAGAGACAGTGTTGTTTAACTCACTGACCATGACCCATGAGTTCTTCTTACCTTTGTTCAGTAGAAAAGTCTCCCTCTCTAAACATTATAGGAGGATTCATAGACTGGTCACTCTTCATGGACACACAGCTGGGTACAGGGGAGGCTGGTCTCTCCTGCTTGATTGGGCTTCAACACAACAGAGACAAACATTACATCTCTCATTTTCTCTGAACTCAGATGGGGAAACATAAGAAGAGTTCCAAATAGCTATATATCCATTTTTAGAAACAATTGTAAATCAGCTTTTAATGTTTAAATGAATGATTAATGAAATTGTTGTGTTTTTTCATTATCTAATCATTACATGGGGTTGTTTAATGACAGATTTTAAACAAATGCATGTCTGTCACTTCATGGGTTCATTTCAGAGATAAATAATCATGTTATTTTTCAAAATGCTAAATATCCACCTCAGTCTCAGAGAAATAAGTAGTACAGCTAGGTTTTACACAGTCAAATGTAGCAAATAACTACATTTATAATAAAGAACTGTACAAATAATACTTTTGTGAGATCAATAATTAAAATAAAATACAATTCAATACAGTAACATGAAATGTGTATGTAAAACATTTACATTTGACATTTTAGTGACTTAGCAGATGTTGTTATCCAGGGCCCGGTTTCCCAAAAGCATTTTAAGGCTACATTCATTGTTAAAACCTTCGTAGGAGCATCGTTAAATCTCAGAGCTGTTTCCTAAAACCATCCTTATTAACGTTGCACTTGAAACTGCTAATAATCTAACTCATGCCTCAGAGCACTCGTAGAACCGCTAAGTCAGTCGGTAGATGCTTTTCCCCCCTCACTTTAAACATGGTTTAGTCGTCTCTTTGTGACCGCCGATCATTTCAGAACAACTTTGACTCCAAATACAATGTTGACAATGTCTTTGCGATTGACACAAACAAGCGACTCATAAAATGATGCTTCAAATGAAATTTGAGATGAATACATTAAAATATAAACAGTAGGCTGTAGTCCTATTTCAATCATATTGAAATGCATTTCATGTTCACCCAATTGACTTCTATTTTTCTACTTTTAGGCTACGATCTGTAATTTGTCTCAATATATTTCATGATGTGTAGCCTGACATGTGCGCAATGAGTACTGAGTCAATGTGCAGGGGTACCAGGTAGTTGAGGAAATAATGAGGCTATAAGGAGTACCAGTACTGAGTCAATGTGCAGGGGTACCAGGTAGTTGAGGTAATAATGAGGCTATAAGGAGTACCAGTAACTGAGTCAGTGTGCAGGGGTACCAGGTAGTTGAGGTAATAATGAGGCTATAAGGAGTACCAGTAACTGAGTCAGTGTGCAGGGGTACCAGGTAGTTGAGGTAATAATGAGGCTATAAGGAGTACCAGTAACTGAGTCAGTGTGCAGGGGTACCAGGTAGTTGAGGTAATAATGAGGCTATAAGGAGTACCAGTACTGAGTCAATGTGCAGGGGTACCAGGTAGTTGAGGTAATAATGAGGCTATAAGGAGTACCAGTAACTGAGTCAATGTGCAGGGGTACCAGGAAGTTGAGGTAATAATGAGACTATAAGGAGAACCAGTACTGAGCCAATGTGCAGGGTACCAGGTAGTTGAGGTAATAATGAGACTATAAGGAGAACCAGTACTGAGTCAATGTGCAGGGTACCAGGTAGTTGAGGTAATAATGAGACTATAAGGAGTACCAGTACTGAGTCAGTGTGCAGGGGTACCAGGTAGTTGAGGTAATAATGAGACTATAAGGAGTACCAGTACTGAGTCAATGTGCAGGGGTACCAGGTAGTTGAGGTAATAATGAGACTATAAGGAGTAGCAGTACTGAGTCAGTGTGCAGGAGTACCAGGTAGTTGAGGTAATAATGAGGCTATAAGGAGTACCAGTACTGAGTCAATGTGCAGGGGTACCAGGTAGTTGAGGTAATAATGAGGCTATAAGGAGTAGCAGTACTGAGTCAATGTGCAGGAGTACCAGGTAGTTGAGGTAATAATGAGACTATAAGGAGTACCAGTACTGAGTCAATGTGCAGGGGTACCAGGTAGTTGAGGTAATAATGAGACTATAAGGAGCACCAGTACTGAGTCAATGTGCAGGGGTACCAGGTAGTTGAGGTAATAATGAGACTATAAGGAGTACCAGTACTGAGTCAATGTGCAGGGGTACCAGGTAGTTGAGGTAATAATGAGGCTATAAGGAGCACCAGTAACTGAGTCAATGTGCAGGGGTATCAGGTAGTTGAGGTAATAATGAGGCTATAAGGAGTAGCAGTACTGAGTCAATGTGCAGGGGTACCAGGTAGTTGAGGTAATAATGAGGCTATAAGGAGTAGCAGTACTGAGTCAATGTGCAGGGGTACCAGGTAGTTGAGGTAATAATGAGGCTATAAGGAGTACCAGTACTGAGTCAATGTGCAGGGGTACCAGGTAGTTGAGGAAATAATGAGGCTATAAGGAGTAGCAGTACTGAGTCAATGTGCAGGAGTACCAGGTAGTTGAGGTAATAATGAGACTATAAGGAGTACCAGTACTGAGTCAATGTGCAGGGGTACCAGGTAGTTGAGGTAATAATGAGACTATAAGGAGCACCAGTACTGAGTCAATGTGCAGGGGTACCAGGTAGTTGAGGTAATAATGAGACTATAAGGAGTACCAGTACTGAGTCAATGTGCAGGGGTACCAGGTAGTTGAGGTAATAATGAGGCTATAAGGAGCACCAGTAACTGAGTCAATGTGCAGGGGTATCAGGTAGTTGAGGTAATAATGAGGCTATAAGGAGTAGCAGTACTGAGTCAATGTGCAGGGGTACCAGGTAGTTGAGGTAATAATGAGGCTATAAGGAGTACCAGTACTGAGTCAATGTGCAGGGGTACCAGGTAGTTGAGGTAATAATGAGGCTATAAGGAGTACCAGTACTGAGTCAATGTGCAGGGGTACCAGGTAGTTGAGATAATAATGAGGCTATAAGGAGTACCAGTACTGAGTCAATGTGCAGGGGTACCAGGTAGTTGAGGTAATAATGAGGCTATAAGGAGTACCAGTACTGAGTCAATGTGCAGGGGTACCAGGTAGTTGAGGTAATAATGAGGCTATAAGGAGTACCAGTACTGAGTCAATGTGCAGGGGTACCAGGTAGTTGAGGTAATAATGAGGCTATAAGGAGTACCAGTACTGAGTCAATGTGCAGGGGTACCAGGTAGTTGAGGTAATAATGAGACTATAAGGAGTACCAGTAACTGAGTCAATGTGCAGGAGTACCAGTACTGAGGTAATAATGAGGCTATAAGGAGTACCAGTACTGAGTCAATGTGCAGGGGTACCAGGCAGTTGAGGTAATAATGAGACTATAAGGAGTACCAGTAACTGAGTCAATGTGCAGGGGTACCAGGTAGTTGAGGTAATAATGAGACTATAAGGAGTACCAGTAACTGAGTCAATGTGCAGGGGTACCAGGTAGTTGAGGTAATAATGAGGCTATAGGGAGTACCAGTAACTGAGTCAATGTGCAGGGGTACCAGGTAGTTGAGGTAATAATGAGACTATAAGGAGTACCAGTACTGAGTCAATGTGCAGGAGTACCAGTACTGAGGTAATAATGAGGCTATAAGGAGTACCAGTACTGAGTCAATGTGCAGGAGTACCAGTACTGAGGTAATAATGAGGCTATAAGGAGTACCAGTACTGAGTCAATGTGCAGGGGTACCAGGTAGTTGAGGTAATAATGAGACTATAAGGAGTACCAGTAACTGAGTCAATGTGCAGGGGTACCAGGTAGTTGAGGTAATAATGAGGCTATAAGGAGTACCAGTACTGAGTCAATGTGCAGGGGTACCAGGTAGTTGAGGTAATAATGAGGCTATAAGGAGTACCAGTACTGAGTCAATGTGCAGGGGTACCAGGTAGTTGAGGTAATAATGAGGCTATAAGGAGTACCAGTACTGAGTCAATGTGCAGGGGTACCAGGTAGTTGAGGTAATAATGCGACTATAAGGAGTACCAGTACTGAGTGAATGTGCAGGGGTACCAGGTAGTTGAGGTAATAATGAGGCTATAAGGAGTAGCAGTACTGAGTCAATGTGCAGGAGTACCAGGTAGTTGAGGTAATAATGAGACTATAAGGAGTACCAGTACTGAGTCAATGTGCAGGGGTACCAGGTAGTTGAGGTAATAATGAGACTATAAGGAGCACCAGTACTGAGTCAATGTGCAGGGGTACCAGGTAGTTGAGGTAATAATGAGACTATAAGGAGTACCAGTACTGAGTCAATGTGCAGGGGTACCAGGTAGTTGAGGTAATAATGAGGCTATAAGGAGCACCAGTAACTGAGTCAATGTGCAGGGGTATCAGGTAGTTGAGGTAATAATGAGGCTATAAGGAGTAGCAGTACTGAGTCAATGTGCAGGGGTACCAGGTAGTTGAGGTAATAATGAGGCTATAAGGAGTACCAGTACTGAGTCAATGTGCAGGGGTACCAGGAAGTTGAGGTAATAATGAGACTATAAGGAGAACCAGTACTGAGCCAATGTGCAGGGTACCAGGTAGTTGAGGTAATAATGAGACTATAAGGAGAACCAGTACTGAGTCAATGTGCAGGGTACCAGGTAGTTGAGGTAATAATGAGACTATAAGGAGTACCAGTACTGAGTCAGTGTGCAGGGGTACCAGGTAGTTGAGGTAATAATGAGACTATAAGGAGTACCAGTACTGAGTCAATGTGCAGGGGTACCAGGTAGTTGAGGTAATAATGAGACTATAAGGAGTAGCAGTACTGAGTCAGTGTGCAGGAGTACCAGGTAGTTGAGGTAATAATGAGGCTATAAGGAGTACCAGTACTGAGTCAATGTGCAGGGGTACCAGGTAGTTGAGGTAATAATGAGGCTATAAGGAGTAGCAGTACTGAGTCAATGTGCAGGAGTACCAGGTAGTTGAGGTAATAATGAGACTATAAGGAGTACCAGTACTGAGTCAATGTGCAGGGGTACCAGGTAGTTGAGGTAATAATGAGACTATAAGGAGCACCAGTACTGAGTCAATGTGCAGGGGTACCAGGTAGTTGAGGTAATAATGAGACTATAAGGAGTACCAGTACTGAGTCAATGTGCAGGGGTACCAGGTAGTTGAGGTAATAATGAGGCTATAAGGAGCACCAGTAACTGAGTCAATGTGCAGGGGTATCAGGTAGTTGAGGTAATAATGAGGCTATAAGGAGTAGCAGTACTGAGTCAATGTGCAGGGGTACCAGGTAGTTGAGGTAATAATGAGGCTATAAGGAGTAGCAGTACTGAGTCAATGTGCAGGGGTACCAGGTAGTTGAGGTAATAATGAGGCTATAAGGAGTACCAGTACTGAGTCAATGTGCAGGGGTACCAGGTAGTTGAGGAAATAATGAGGCTATAAGGAGTAGCAGTACTGAGTCAATGTGCAGGAGTACCAGGTAGTTGAGGTAATAATGAGACTATAAGGAGTACCAGTACTGAGTCAATGTGCAGGGGTACCAGGTAGTTGAGGTAATAATGAGACTATAAGGAGCACCAGTACTGAGTCAATGTGCAGGGGTACCAGGTAGTTGAGGTAATAATGAGACTATAAGGAGTACCAGTACTGAGTCAATGTGCAGGGGTACCAGGTAGTTGAGGTAATAATGAGGCTATAAGGAGCACCAGTAACTGAGTCAATGTGCAGGGGTATCAGGTAGTTGAGGTAATAATGAGGCTATAAGGAGTAGCAGTACTGAGTCAATGTGCAGGGGTACCAGGTAGTTGAGGTAATAATGAGGCTATAAGGAGTACCAGTACTGAGTCAATGTGCAGGGGTACCAGGTAGTTGAGGTAATAATGAGGCTATAAGGAGTACCAGTACTGAGTCAATGTGCAGGGGTACCAGGTAGTTGAGATAATAATGAGGCTATAAGGAGTACCAGGTACTGAGTCAATGTGCAGGGGTACCAGGTAGTTGAGGTAATAATGAGGCTATAAGGAGTACCAGTACTGAGTCAATGTGCAGGGGTACCAGGTAGTTGAGGTAATAATGAGGCTATAAGGAGTACCAGTACTGAGTCAATGTGCAGGGGTACCAGGTAGTTGAGGTAATAATGAGGCTATAAGGAGTACCAGTACTGAGTCAATGTGCAGGGGTACCAGGTAGTTGAGGTAATAATGAGACTATAAGGAGTACCAGTAACTGAGTCAATGTGCAGGAGTACCAGTACTGAGGTAATAATGAGGCTATAAGGAGTACCAGTACTGAGTCAATGTGCAGGGGTACCAGGCAGTTGAGGTAATAATGAGGCTATAAGGAGTACCAGTAACTGAGTCAATGTGCAGGGGTACCAGGTAGTTGAGGTAATAATGAGACTATAAGGAGTACCAGTAACTGAGTCAATGTGCAGGGGTACCAGGTAGTTGAGGTAATAATGAGGCTATAGGGAGTACCAGTAACTGAGTCAATGTGCAGGGGTACCAGGTAGTTGAGGTAATAATGAGACTATAAGGAGTACCAGTACTGAGTCAATGTGCAGGAGTACCAGTACTGAGGTAATAATGAGGCTATAAGGAGTACCAGTACTGAGTCAATGTGCAGGAGTACCAGTACTGAGGTAATAATGAGGCTATAAGGAGTACCAGTACTGAGTCAATGTGCAGGGGTACCAGGTAGTTGAGGTAATAATGAGACTATAAGGAGTACCAGTAACTGAGTCAATGTGCAGGGGTACCAGGTAGTTGAGGTAATAATGAGGCTATAAGGAGTACCAGTACTGAGTCAATGTGCAGGGGTACCAGGTAGTTGAGGTAATAATGAGGCTATAAGGAGTACCAGTACTGAGTCAATGTGCAGGGGTACCAGGTAGTTGAGGTAATAATGAGGCTATAAGGAGTACCAGTACTGAGTCAATGTGCAGGGGTACCAGGTAGTTGAGGTAATAATGAGACTATAAGGAGTACCAGTACTGAGTCAATGTGCAGGGGTACCAGGTAGTTGAGGTAATAATGAGGCTATAAGGAGTAGCAGTACTGAGTCAATGTGCAGGAGTACCAGGTAGTTGAGGTAATAATGAGACTATAAGGAGTACCAGTACTGAGTCAATGTGCAGGGGTACCAGGTAGTTGAGGTAATAATGAGACTATAAGGAGCACCAGTACTGAGTCAATGTGCAGGGGTACCAGGTAGTTGAGGTAATAATGAGGCTATAAGGAGTACCAGTACTGAGTCAATGTGCAGGGGTACCAGGTAGTTGAGGTAATAATGAGGCTATAAGGAGTACCAGTACTGAGTCAATGTGCAGGGGTACCAGGTAGTTGAGGTAATAATGAGACTATAAGGAGTACCAGTAACTGAGTCAATGTGCAGGAGTACCAGTACTGAGGTAATAATGAGGCTATAAGGAGTACCAGTACTGAGTCAATGTGCAGGGGTACCAGGCAGTTGAGGTAATAATGAGACTATAAGGAGTACCAGTAACTGAGTCAATGTGCAGGGGTACCAGGTAGTTGAGGTAATAATGAGACTATAAGGAGTACCAGTAACTGAGTCAATGTGCAGGGGTACCAGGTAGTTGAGGTAATAATGAGGCTATAGGGAGTACCAGTAACTGAGTCAATGTGCAGGGGTACCAGGTAGTTGAGGTAATAATGAGACTATAAGGAGTACCAGTACTGAGTCAATGTGCAGGAGTACCAGTACTGAGGTAATAATGAGGCTATAAGGAGTACCAGTACTGAGTCAATGTGCAGGAGTACCAGTACTGAGGTAATAATGAGGCTATAAGGAGTACCAGTACTGAGTCAATGTGCAGGGGTACCAGGTAGTTGAGGTAATAATGAGACTATAAGGAGTACCAGTAACTGAGTCAATGTGCAGGGGTACCAGGTAGTTGAGGTAATAATGAGGCTATAAGGAGTACCAGTACTGAGTCAATGTGCAGGGGTACCAGGTAGTTGAGGTAATAATGAGGCTATAAGGAGTACCAGTACTGAGTCAATGTGCAGGGGTACCAGGTAGTTGAGGTAATAATGAGGCTATAAGGAGTACCAGTACTGAGTCAATGTGCAGGGGTACCAGGTAGTTGAGGTAATAATGAGACTATAAGGAGTACCAGTACTGAGTCAATGTGCAGGGGTACCAGGTAGTTGAGGTAATAATGAGGCTATAAGGAGTAGCAGTACTGAGTCAATGTGCAGGAGTACCAGGTAGTTGAGGTAATAATGAGACTATAAGGAGTACCAGTACTGAGTCAATGTGCAGGGGTACCAGGTAGTTGAGGTAATAATGAGACTATAAGGAGCACCAGTACTGAGTCAATGTGCAGGGGTACCAGGTAGTTGAGGTAATAATGAGACTATAAGGAGTACCAGTACTGAGTCAATGTGCAGGGGTACCAGGTAGTTGAGGTAATAATGAGGCTATAAGGAGCACCAGTAACTGAGTCAATGTGCAGGGGTATCAGGTAGTTGAGGTAATAATGAGGCTATAAGGAGTAGCAGTACTGAGTCAATGTGCAGGGGTACCAGGTAGTTGAGGTAATAATGAGGCTATAAGGAGTACCAGTACTGAGTCAATGTGCAGGGGTACCAGGTAGTTGAGGTAATAATGAGGCTATAAGGAGTACCAGTACTGAGTCAATGTGCAGGGGTACCAGGTAGTTGAGATAATAATGAGGCTATAAGGAGTACCAGTACTGAGTCAATGTGCAGGGGTACCAGGTAGTTGAGGTAATAATGAGGCTATAAGGAGTACCAGTACTGAGTCAATGTGCAGGGGTACCAGGTAGTTGAGGTAATAATGAGACTATAAGGAGTACCAGTAACTGAGTCAATGTGCAGGGGTACCAGGTAGTTGAGGTAATAATGAGGCTATAAGGAGTACCAGTACTGAGTCAATGTGCAGGGGTACCAGGTAGTTGAGGTAATAATGAGGCTATAAGGAGTACCAGTACTGAGTCAATGTGCAGGGGTACCAGGTAGTTGAGGTAATAATGAGGCTATAAGGAGTACCAGTACTGAGTCAATGTGCAGGGGTACCAGGTAGTTGAGGTAATAATGAGACTATAAGGAGTACCAGTACTGAGTCAATGTGCAGGGGTACCAGGTAGTTATGGTAATAATGAGGCTATGAGGAGTACCAGTACTGAGTCAATGTGCAGGGGTACCAGGTAGTTGAGGTAATAATGAGGCTATAAGGAGCACCAGTACTGAGTCAATGTGCAGGGGTACCAGGTAGTTGTGGTAATATGTACATGTAGGTAGGAGTAATAGTGACCAGGCAATCAGGATAGAGATTACATCTCCTCCAGGGAGTGCACACTTTGTCATACACACACACAGGGAGGGAATGTTGTGTTTGTTTAATATTGTTGTAGGTTGAAAATTGAAAAAACTATTTGCCTATGGATTATGAAAACAACTAAAATAAATGGGAGAGGAGAAATGACTAGAGACAGTGTTGTTTAACTCACTGACCATGACCCATGAGCTCTTCTTACCTTTGTTCAGTAGAAAAGTCTCCCTCTCTAAACATTATAGGAGGATTCATAGACTGGTCACTCTTCATGGACACACAGCTGGGTACAGGGGAGGCTGGTCTCTCCTGCTTGATTATTTATTGGGCTTCAACACAACAGAGACAAACACTACATCTCTTCATTTTCTCTGAACTGAGATGGGGAAACACTAAGAAGAGTTCCAAATAGCTATATATCCATTTTTAGAAACAATTGTAAATCAGCTTTTAATGTTTAATGAAATTATTAATGAAAATGTTGTGTTTTTTCATTATCTAATCATTACATGGGGTTGTTTAATGACAGATTTTAAACAAATGCATGTCTGTCACTTCATGGGTTCATTTCAGAGACAAATAATCATGTTATTTTTCAAAATGCTAAATATCCACCTCAGTCTCAGAGAAATAATTAGTATAGCTAGGTTTTACACAGTCAAATGTAGCAAATAACTACATTTATAATAAAGAACTGTACAAATAATACTTTTGTGAGATCAATAATTAAAATAAAATACAATTCAATACAGTAACATGAAATGTGTATGTAAAACATTTACATTTGACATTTTAGTGACTTAGCAGATGTTCTTATCCAGGGCCTGGTTTCCCAAAAGCATTTTAAGGCTACATTCATTGTTAAAACCTTCGTAGGAGCATCGTTAAATCTCAGAGCTGTTTCCTAAAACCATCCTTATTAACGTTGCACTTGAAACTGCTAATAATCTAACTCATGCCTCAGAGCACTCGTAGACCCGCTAAGTCAGTCGGTAGATGCTTTTCCCCCTCACTTTAAACATGGTTTAGTCGTCTCTTTTTGACCGCCGATCATTTCAGAACAACTTTGACTCCAAATACAATGTTGACAATGTCTTTGCGATTGACACAAACAAGCGACTCATAAAATGATGCTTCAAATGAAATTTGAGATGAATACATTAAAATATAAACAGTAGGCTGTAGTCCTATTTCAATCATATTGAAATGCATTTCATGTTCACCCAATTGACTTCTATTTTTCTACTTTTAGGCTACGATCTGTAATTTGTCTCAATATATTTCATGATGTGTAGCCTGACATGTGCGCAATGAGTACTGAGTCAATGTGCAGGGGTACCAGGTAGTTGAGGAAATAATTAGGCTATAAGGAGTACCAGTACTGAGTCAATGTGCAGGAGTACCAGGTAGTTGAGGTAATAATGAGACTATAAGGAGTACCAGTAACTGAGTCAATGTGCAGTGGTACCAGGGTAGTTAGGTAATAATGAGACTATAAGGAGTACCAGTACTGAGTCAATGTGCAGGAGTACCAGGTAGTTGAGGAAATAATGAGGCTATAAGGAGTACCAGTACTGGGTCAATGTGCAGGGGTACCAGGTAGTTGAGGTAATAATGAGGCTATAAGGAGTACCAGTAACTGAGTCAATGTGCAGGGGTACCAGGTAGTTGAGGAAATAATGAGGCTATAAGGAGTACCAGTACTGGGTCAATGTGCAGTGGTACCAGGTAGTTGAGGTAATAATGAGGTAATAATGAGACTATAAGGAGTACCAGTAACTGAGTCAATGTGCAGGAGTACCAGGTAGTTGAGGTAATAATGAGGTAATAATGAGACTATAAGGAGTACCAGTAACTGAGTCAGTGTGCAGGAGTACCAGGTAGTTGAGGTAATAATGAGGCTATAAGGAGTACCAGTAACTGAGTCAATGTGCAGGGGTACCAGGTAGTTGAGGTAATAATGAGGCTATAAGGAGTACCAGTACTGAGTCAATGTGCAGGAGTACCAGGTAGTTGAGGTAATAATGAGGCTATAAGGAGTACCAGTAACTGAGTCAATGTGCAGGGGTACCAGGTAGTTGAGGTAATAATGAGACTATAAGGAGTACCAGTACTGAGTCAATGTGCAGGAGTACCAGGTAGTTGAGGTAATAATGAGACTATAAGGAGTACCAGTACTGAGTGAATGTGCAGGGGTACCAGGTAGTTGAGGTAATAATGAGACTATAAGGAGTACCAGTACTGAGTCAATGTGCAGGGGTACCAGGTAGTTGAGGTAATAATGAGACTATGAGGAGTACCAGTACTGAGTCAATGTGCAGGGGTACCAGGTAGTTGAGGTAATAATGAGACTATAAGGAGTACCAGTACTGAGTCAATGTGCAGTGGTAGCAGGTAGTTGAGGTAATAATGAGACTATAAGGAGTACCAGTACTGAGTCAATGTGCAGGGGTACCAGGTAGTTGAGGTAATAATGAGACTATAAGGAGTACCAGTACTGAGTCAATGTGCAGGGGTACCAGGTAGTTGAGGTAATAATGAGGCTATAAGGAGTACCAGTACTAAGTCAATGTGCAGGGTACCAGGTAGTTGAGGTAATAATGAGACTATAAGGAGTACCAGTAACTGAGTCAATGTGCAGGGGTACCAGGTAGTTGAGGTAATAATGAGACTATAAGGAGTACCAGTACTGAGTCAATGTGCAGGAGTACCAGGTAGTTGAGGTAATAATGAGGCTATAAGGAGTAGCAGTACTGAGTCAATGTGCAGGAGTACCAGGTAGTTGAGGTAATAATGAGACTATAAGGAGTACCAGTACTGAGTCAATGTGCAGGGGTACCAGGTAGTTGAGGTAATAATGAGACTATAAGGAGCACCAGTACTGAGTCAATGTTCAGGGGTACCAGGTAGTTGAGGTAATAATGAGGCTATAAGGAGTACCAGTACTGAGTCAATGTGCAGGGGTACCAGGTAGTTGAGGTAATAATGAGACTATAAGGAGTACCAGTACTGAGTCAATGTGCAGGGGTACCAGGTAGTTGAGGTAATAATGAGGCTATAAGGAGTACCAGTAACTGAGTCAATGTGCAGGGGTACCAGGTAGTTGAGGTAATAATGAGGCTATAAGGAGTACCAGTACTGAGTCAATGTGCAGGGGTACCAGGTAGTTGAGGTAATAATGAGGCTATAAGGAGTACCAGTACTGAGTCAATGTGCAGGGGTACCAGGTAGTTGAGGTAATAATGAGACTATAAGGAGTACCAGTAACTGAGTCAATGTGCAGGAGTACCAGTACTGAGGTAATAATGAGGCTATAAGGAGTACCAGTACTGAATCAATGTGCAGGGGTACCAGGTAGTTGAGGTAATAATGAGGCTATAAGGAGTACCAGTACTGAGTCAATGTGCAGGGGTACCAGGTAGTTGAGGTAATAATGAGGCTATAAGGAGTACCAGTACTGAGTCAATGTGCAGGGGTACCAGGTAGTTGAGGTAATAATGAGACTATAAGGAATACCAGTACTGAGTCAGTGTGCAGGGGTACCAGGTAGTTGAGGTAATAATGAGGCTATAAGGAATACCAGTACTGAGTCAATGTGCAGGGGTACCAGGTAGTTGAGGTAATAATGAGACTATAAGGAGTACCAGTACTGAGTCAATGTGCAGGGGTACCAGGTAGTTATGGTAATAATGAGGCTATGAGGAGTACCAGTACTGAGTCAATGTGCAGGGATACCAGGTAGTTGAGGTTATAATGAGACTATAAGGAGCACCAGTACTGAGTCAATGTGCAGGGGTACCAGGTAGTTGTGGTAATATGTACATGTAGGTAGGAGTAATAGTGACCAGGCAATCAGGATAGAGATTACATCTCCTCCAGGGAGTGCACACTTTGTCATACACACACACAGGGAGGGAATGTTGTGTTTGTTTAATATTGTTGTAGGTTGAAAATTGAAAAAACTATTTGCCTATGGATTATGAAAACAACTAAAATAAATGGGAGAGGAGAAATGACTAGAGACAGTGTTGTTTAACTCACTGACCATGACCCATGAGCTCTTCTTACCTTTGTTCAGTAGAAAAGTCTCCCTCTCTAAACATTATAGGAGGATTCATAGACTGGTCACTCTTCATGGACACACAGCTGGGTACAGGGGAGGCTGGTCTCTCCTGCTTGATTGGGCTTCAACACAACAGAGACAAACATTACATCTCTCATTTTCTCTGAACTCAGATGGGGAAACATAAGAAGAGTTCCAAATAGCTATATATCCATTTTTAGAAACAATTGTAAATCAGCTTTTAATGTTTAATGAAATTATTAATGAAAATGTTGTGTTTTTTCATTATCTAATCATTACATGGGGTTGTTTAATGACAGATTTTAAACAAATGCATGTCTGTCACTTCATGGGTTCATTTCAGAGACAAATAATCATGTTATTTTTCAAAATGCTAAATATCCACCTCAGTCTCAGAGAAATAATTAGTATAGCTAGGTTTTACACAGTCAAATGTAGCAAATAACTACATTTATAATAAAGAACTGTACAAATAATACTTTTGTGAGATCAATAATTAAAATAAAATACAATTCAATACAGTAACATGAAATGTGTATGTAAAACATTTACATTTGACATTTTAGTGACTTAGCAGATGTTCTTATCCAGGGCCTGGTTTCCCAAAAGCATTTTAAGGCTACATTCATTGTTAAAACCTTCGTAGGAGCATCGTTAAATCTCAGAGCTGTTTCCTAAAACCATCCTTATTAACGTTGCACTTGAAACTGCTAATAATCTAACTCATGCCTCAGAGCACTCGTAGACCCGCTAAGTCAGTCGGTAGATGCTTTTCCCCCCTCACTTTAAACATGGTTTAGTCGTCTCTTTTTGACCGCCGATCATTTCAGAACAACTTTGACTCCAAATACAATGTTGACAATGTCTTTGCGATTGACACAAACAAGCGACTCATAAAATGATGCTTCAAATGAAATTTGAGATGAATACATTAAAATATAAACAGTAGGCTGTAGTCCTATTTCAATCATATTGAAATGCATTTCATGTTCACCCAATTGACTTCTATTTTTCTACTTTTAGGCTACGATCTGTAATTTGTCTCAATATATTTCATGATGTGTAGCCTGACATGTGCGCAATGAGTACTGAGTCAATGTGCAGGGGTACCAGGTAGTTGAGGAAATAATTAGGCTATAAGGAGTACCAGTACTGAGTCAATGTGCAGGAGTACCAGGTAGTTGAGGTAATAATGAGACTATAAGGAGTACCAGTAACTGAGTCAATGTGCAGTGGTACCAGGTAGTTGAGGTAATAATGAGACTATAAGGAGTACCAGTACTGAGTCAATGTGCAGGAGTACCAGGTAGTTGAGGAAATAATGAGGCTATAAGGAGTACCAGTACTGGGTCAATGTGCAGGGGTACCAGGTAGTTGAGGTAATAATGAGGCTATAAGGAGTACCAGTAACTGAGTCAATGTGCAGGGGTACCAGGTAGTTGAGGAAATAATGAGGCTATAAGGAGTACCAGTACTGGGTCAATGTGCAGTGGTACCAGGTAGTTGAGGTAATAATGAGGTAATAATGAGACTATAAGGAGTACCAGTAACTGAGTCAATGTGCAGGAGTACCAGGTAGTTGAGGTAATAATGAGACTATAAGGAGTACCAGTAACTGAGTCAGTGTGCAGGAGTACCAGGTAGTTGAGGTAATAATGAGGCTATAAGGAGTACCAGTAACTGAGTCAATGTGCAGGGGTACCAGGTAGTTGAGGTAATAATGAGGCTATAAGGAGTACCAGTACTGAGTCAATGTGCAGGAGTACCAGGTAGTTGAGGTAATAATGAGGCTATAAGGAGTACCAGTAACTGAGTCAATGTGCAGGGGTACCAGGTAGTTGAGGTAATAATGAGACTATAAGGAGTACCAGTACTGAGTCAATGTGCAGGAGTACCAGGTAGTTGAGGTAATAATGAGACTATAAGGAGTACCAGTACTGAGTCAATGTGCAGGGGTACCAGGTAGTTGAGGTAATAATGAGACTATAAGGAGTACCAGTACTGAGTCAATGTGCAGGGGTACCAGGTAGTTGAGGTAATAATGAGACTATGAGGAGTACCAGTACTGAGTCAATGTGCAGGGGTACCAGGTAGTTGAGGTAATAATGAGACTATAAGGAGTACCAGTACTGAGTCAATGTGCAGAGGTACCAGGTAGTTGAGGTAATAATGAGACTATAAGGAGTACCAGTACTGAGTCAATGTGCAGGGGTACCAGGTAGTTGAGGTAATAATGAGACTATAAGGAGTACCAGTACTGAGTCAATGTGCAGGGGTACCAGGTAGTTGAGGTAATAATGAGGCTATAAGGAGTACCAGTACTGAGTCAATGTGCAGGAGTACCAGGTAGTTGAGGTAATAATGAGACTATAAGGAGTACCAGTACTGAGTCAATGTGCAGGGGTACCAGGTAGTTGAGGTAATAATGAGACTATAAGGAGTACCAGTAACTGAGTCAATGTGCAGGGGTACCAGGTAGTTGAGGTAATAATGAGACTATAAGGAGTACCAGTACTGAGTCAATGTGCAGGAGTACCAGGTAGTTGAGGTAATAATGAGGCTATAAGGAGTAGCAGTACTGAGTCAATGTGCAGGAGTACCAGGTAGTTGAGGTAATAATGAGACTATAAGGAGTACCAGTACTGAGTCAATGTGCAGGGGTACCAGGTAGTTGAGGTAATAATGAGACTATAAGGAGCACCAGTACTGAGTCAATGTTCAGGGGTACCAGGTAGTTGAGGTAATAATGAGGCTATAAGGAGTACCAGTACTGAGTCAATGTGCAGGGGTACCAGGTAGTTGAGGTAATAATGAGACTATAAGGAGTACCAGTACTGAGTCAATGTGCAGGGGTACCAGGTAGTTGAGGTAATAATGAGGCTATAAGGAGTACCAGTAACTGAGTCAATGTGCAGGGGTACCAGGTAGTTGAGGTAATAATGAGGCTATAAGGAGTACCAGTACTGAGTCAATGTGCAGGGGTACCAGGTAGTTGAGGTAATAATGAGGCTATAAGGAGTACCAGTACTGAGTCAATGTGCAGGGGTACCAGGTAGTTGAGGTAATAATGAGACTATAAGGAGTACCAGTAACTGAGTCAATGTGCAGGAGTACCAGTACTGAGGTAATAATGAGGCTATAAGGAGTACCAGTACTGAGTCAATGTGCAGGGGTACCAGGTAGTTGAGGTAATAATGAGGCTATAAGGAGTACCAGTACTGAGTCAATGTGCAGGGGTACCAGGTAGTTGAGGTAATAATGAGGCTATAAGGAGTACCAGTACTGAGTCAATGTGCAGGGGTACCAGGTAGTTGAGGTAATAATGAGACTATAAGGAATACCAGTACTGAGTCAGTGTGCAGGGGTACCAGGTAGTTGAGGTAATAATGAGGCTATAAGGAATACCAGTACTGAGTCAATGTGCAGGGGTACCAGGTAGTTGAGGTAATAATGAGACTATAAGGAGTACCAGTACTGAGTCAATGTGCAGGGGTACCAGGTAGTTATGGTAATAATGAGGCTATGAGGAGTACCAGTACTGAGTCAATGTGCAGGGATACCAGGTAGTTGAGGTTATAATGAGACTATAAGGAGCACCAGTACTGAGTCAATGTGCAGGGGTACCAGGTAGTTGTGGTAATATGTACATGTAGGTAGGAGTAATAGTGACCAGGCAATCAGGATAGAGATTACATCTCCTCCAGGGAGTGCACACTTTGTCATACACACACACAGGGAGGGAATG
Organism: Salvelinus alpinus; assembly: GCF_045679555.1. NCBI lineage: Eukaryota > Metazoa > Chordata > Actinopteri > Salmoniformes > Salmonidae > Salvelinus > Salvelinus alpinus. The sequence goes on from NC_092086.1 coordinate 17,180,439, forward strand.
TTGTGTTTGTTTAATATTGTTGTAGGTTGAAAATTGAAAAAACTATTTGCCTATGGATTATGAAAACAACTAAAATAAATGGGAGAGGAGAAATGACTAGAGACAGTGTTGTTTAACTCACTGACCATGACCCATGAGCTCTTCTTACCTTTGTTCAGTAGAAACGTCTCCCTCTCTAAACATTATAGGAGGATTCATAGACTGGTCACTCTTCATAGACACACAGCTGGGTACAGGGGAGGCTGGTCTCTCCTGCTTGATTGGGCTTCAACACAACAGAGACAAACATTACATCTCTCATTTTCTCTGAACTCAGATGGGGAAACATCAGAAGAGTTCCAAATAGCTATATATCCATTTTTAGAAACAATTGTAAATCAGCTTTTAATGTTTAAATGAATGATTAATGAAAATGTTGTGTTTTTTCATTATCTAATCATTACATGGGGTTGTTTAATGACAGATTTTAAACAAATGCATGTCTGTCACTTCATGGGTTCATTTCAGAGACAAATAATCATGTTATTTTTCAAAATGCTAAATATCCACCTCAGTCTCAGAGAAATAATTAGTATAGCTAGGTTTTACACAGTCAAATGTAGCAAATAACTACATTTATAATAAAGAACTGTACAAATAATACTTTTGTGAGATCAATAATTAAAATAAAATACAATTCAATACAGTAACATGAAATGTGTATGTAAAACATTTACATTTGACATTTTAGTGACTTAGCAGATGTTCTTATCCAGGGCCTGGTTTCCCAAAAGCATTTTAAGGCTACATTCATTGTTAAAACCTTCGTAGGAGCATCGTTAAATCTCAGAGCTGTTTCCTAAAACCATCCTTATTAACGTTGCACTTGAAACTGCTAATAATCTAACTCATGCCTCAGAGCACTCGTAGAACCGCTAAGTCAGTCGGTAGATGCTTTTCCCCCCTCACTTTAAACATGGTTTAGTCGTCTCTTTGTGACCGCCGATCATTTCAGAACAACTTTGACTCCAAATACAATGTTGACAATGTCTTTGCGATTGACACAAACAAGCGACTCATAAAATGATGCTTCAAATGAAATTTGAGATGAATACATTAAAATATAAACAGTAGGCTGTAGTCCTATTTCAATCATATTGAAATGCATTTCATGTTCACCCAATTGACTTCTATTTTTCTACTTTTAGGCTACGATCTGTAATTTGTCTCAATATATTTCATGATGTGTAGCCTGACATGTGCGCAATGAGTACTGAGTCAATGTGCAGGGGTACCAGGTAGTTGAGGAAATAATGAGGCTATAAGGAGTACCAGTACTGAGTCAATGTGCAGGAGTACCAGGTAGTTGAGGTAATAATGAGACTATAAGGAGTACCAGTAACTGAGTCAATGTGCAGTGGTACCAGGTAGTTGAGGTAATAATGAGACTATAAGGAGTACCAGTACTGAGTCAATGTGCAGGAGTACCAGGTAGTTGAGGAAATAATGAGGCTATAAGGAGTACCAGTACTGGGTCAATGTGCAGGGGTACCAGGTAGTTGAGGTAATAATGAGGCTATAAGGAGTACCAGTAACTGAGTCAATGTGCAGGGGTACCAGGTAGTTGAGGAAATAATGAGGCTATAAGGAGTACCAGTACTGGGTCAATGTGCAGTGGTACCAGGTAGTTGAGGTAATAATGAGGTAATAATGAGACTATAAGGAGTACCAGTAACTGAGTCAATGTGCAGGAGTACCAGGTAGTTGAGGTAATAATGAGGTAATAATGAGACTATAAGGAGTACCAGTAACTGAGTCAGTGTGCAGGAGTACCAGGTAGTTGAGGTAATAATGAGGCTATAAGGAGTACCAGTAACTGAGTCAATGTGCAGGGGTACCAGGTAGTTGAGGTAATAATGAGGCTATAAGGAGTACCAGTACTGAGTCAATGTGCAGGAGTACCAGGTAGTTGAGGTAATAATGAGGCTATAAGGAGTACCAGTAACTGAGTCAATGTGCAGGGGTACCAGGTAGTTGAGGTAATAATGAGACTATAAGGAGTACCAGTACTGAGTCAATGTGCAGGAGTACCAGGTAGTTGAGGTAATAATGAGACTATAAGGAGTACCAGTACTGAGTCAATGTGCAGGGGTACCAGGTAGTTGAGGTAATAATGAGACTATAAGGAGTACCAGTACTGAGTCAATGTGCAGGGGTACCAGGTAGTTGAGGTAATAATGAGACTATGAGGAGTACCAGTACTGAGTCAATGTGCAGGGGTACCAGGTAGTTGAGGTAATAATGAGACTATAAGGAGTACCAGTACTGAGTCAATGTGCAGAGGTACCAGGTAGTTGAGGTAATAATGAGACTATAAGGAGTACCAGTACTGAGTCAATGTGCAGGGGTACCAGGTAGTTGAGGTAATAATGAGACTATAAGGAGTACCAGTACTGAGTCAATGTGCAGGGGTACCAGGTAGTTGAGGTAATAATGAGGCTATAAGGAGTACCAGTACTGAGTCAATGTGCAGGAGTACCAGGTAGTTGAGGTAATAATGAGACTATAAGGAGTACCAGTACTGAGTCAATGTGCAGGGGTACCAGGTAGTTGAGGTAATAATGAGACTATAAGGAGTACCAGTAACTGAGTCAATGTGCAGAGGTACCAGGTAGTTGAGGTAATAATGAGACTATAAGGAGTACCAGTACTGAGTCAATGTGCAGGAGTACCAGGTAGTTGAGGTAATAATGAGGCTATAAGGAGTAGCAGTACTGAGTCAATGTGCAGGAGTACCAGGTAGTTGAGGTAATAATGAGACTATAAGGAGTACCAGTACTGAGTCAATGTGCAGGGGTACCAGGTAGTTGAGGTAATAATGAGACTATAAGGAGCACCAGTACTGAGTCAATGTTCAGGGGTACCAGGTAGTTGAGGTAATAATGAGGCTATAAGGAGTACCAGTACTGAGTCAATGTGCAGGGGTACCAGGTAGTTGAGGTAATAATGAGACTATAAGGAGTACCAGTACTGAGTCAATGTGCAGGGGTACCAGGTAGTTGAGGTAATAATGAGGCTATAAGGAGTACCAGTAACTGAGTCAATGTGCAGGGGTACCAGGTAGTTGAGGTAATAATGAGGCTATAAGGAGTACCAGTACTGAGTCAATGTGCAGGGGTACCAGGTAGTTGAGGTAATAATGAGGCTATAAGGAGTACCAGTACTGAGTCAATGTGCAGGGGTACCAGGTAGTTGAGGTAATAATGAGACTATAAGGAGTACCAGTAACTGAGTCAATGTGCAGGAGTACCAGTACTGAGGTAATAATGAGGCTATAAGGAGTACCAGTACTGAGTCAATGTGCAGGAGTACCAGGTAGTTGAGGTAATAATGAGGCTATAAGGAGTACCAGTACTGAGTCAATGTGCAGGAGTACCAGGTAGTTGAGGTAATAATGAGGCTATAAGGAGTACCAGTAACTGAGTCAATGTGCAGGGGTACCAGGTAGTTGAGGTAATAATGAGACTATAAGGAGTACCAGTACTGAGTCAATGTGCAGGAGTACCAGGTAGTTGAGGTAATAATGAGGTAATAATGAGACTATAAGGAGTACCAGTAACTGAGTCAGTGTGCAGGAGTACCAGGTAGTTGAGGTAATAATGAGGCTATAAGGAGTACCAGTAACTGAGTCAATGTGCAGGGGTACCAGGTAGTTGAGGTAATAATGAGGCTATAAGGAGTACCAGTACTGAGTCAATGTGCAGGAGTACCAGGTAGTTGAGGTAATAATGAGGCTATAAGGAGTACCAGTAACTGAGTCAATGTGCAGGGGTACCAGGTAGTTGAGGTAATAATGAGACTATAAGGAGTACCAGTACTGAGTCAATGTGCAGGAGTACCAGGTAGTTGAGGTAATAATGAGACTATAAGGAGTACCAGTACTGAGTCAATGTGCAGGGGTACCAGGTAGTTGAGGTAATAATGAGACTATAAGGAGTACCAGTACTGAGTCAATGTGCAGGGGTACCAGGTAGTTGAGGTAATAATGAGACTATGAGGAGTACCAGTACTGAGTCAATGTGCAGGGGTACCAGGTAGTTGAGGTAATAATGAGACTATAAGGAGTACCAGTACTGAGTCAATGTGCAGAGGTACCAGGTAGTTGAGGTAATAATGAGACTATAAGGAGTACCAGTACTGAGTCAATGTGCAGGGGTACCAGGTAGTTGAGGTAATAATGAGACTATAAGGAGTACCAGTACTGAGTCAATGTGCAGGGGTACCAGGTAGTTGAGGTAATAATGAGGCTATAAGGAGTACCAGTACTGAGTCAATGTGCAGGAGTACCAGGTAGTTGAGGTAATAATGAGACTATAAGGAGTACCAGTACTGAGTCAATGTGCAGGGGTACCAGGTAGTTGAGGTAATAATGAGACTATAAGGAGTACCAGTAACTGAGTCAATGTGCAGGGGTACCAGGTAGTTGAGGTAATAATGAGACTATAAGGAGTACCAGTACTGAGTCAATGTGCAGGAGTACCAGGTAGTTGAGGTAATAATGAGGCTATAAGGAGTAGCAGTACTGAGTCAATGTGCAGGAGTACCAGGTAGTTGAGGTAATAATGAGACTATAAGGAGTACCAGTACTGAGTCAATGTGCAGGGGTACCAGGTAGTTGAGGTAATAATGAGACTATAAGGAGCACCAGTACTGAGTCAATGTTCAGGGGTACCAGGTAGTTGAGGTAATAATGAGGCTATAAGGAGTACCAGTACTGAGTCAATGTGCAGGGGTACCAGGTAGTTGAGGTAATAATGAGACTATAAGGAGTACCAGTACTGAGTCAATGTGCAGGGGTACCAGGTAGTTGAGGTAATAATGAGGCTATAAGGAGTACCAGTAACTGAGTCAATGTGCAGGGGTACCAGGTAGTTGAGGTAATAATGAGGCTATAAGGAGTACCAGTACTGAGTCAATGTGCAGGGGTACCAGGTAGTTGAGGTAATAATGAGGCTATAAGGAGTACCAGTACTGAGTCAATGTGCAGGGGTACCAGGTAGTTGAGGTAATAATGAGACTATAAGGAGTACCAGTAACTGAGTCAATGTGCAGGAGTACCAGTACTGAGGTAATAATGAGGCTATAAGGAGTACCAGTACTGAGTCAATGTGCAGGAGTACCAGGTAGTTGAGGTAATAATGAGGCTATAAGGAGTACCAGTACTGAGTCAATGTGCAGGAGTACCAGGTAGTTGAGGTAATAATGAGGCTATAAGGAGTACCAGTAACTGAGTCAATGTGCAGGGGTACCAGGTAGTTGAGGTAATAATGAGACTATAAGGAGTACCAGTACTGAGTCAATGTGCAGGAGTACCAGGTAGTTGAGGTAATAATGAGACTATAAGGAGTACCAGTACTGAGTCAATGTGCAGGGGTACCAGGTAGTTGAGGTAATAATGAGACTATAAGGAGTACCAGTACTGAGTCAATGTGCAGGGGTACCAGGTAGTTGAGGTAATAATGAGACTATAAGGAGTACCAGTACTGAGTCAATGTGCAGGGGTACCAGGTAGTTGAGGTAATAATGAGGCTATAAGGAGTACCAGTACTGAGTCAATGTGCAGGAGTACCAGGTAGTTGAGGTAATAATGAGACTATAAGGAGTACCAGTACTGAGTCAATGTGCAGGGGTACCAGGTAGTTGAGGTAATAATGAGACTATAAGGAGTACCAGTACTGAGTCAATGTGCAGGGGTACCAGGTAGTTGAGGTAAATGAGGTAATATTTACATGTAGGTAGGGGTAAAAGTGACTAAATGTAAACTGGGTCAAATTAAGATGTCATTTGTAAATGCATTCATCTTAAGGTAGCTAGGTGAGACAACAACATATCACAGTCAAATATACAGGATACGAACATTCCATTCCAGCTAAACAATGGATATATAGCGTTTGACAAAAAAAAACGAATTTTCATCTCAAATCTAGAATAGTTACCAATAAGTACCAATAAGCAATCATTTCTGATGAAAAAACAAAAATGTGATTTTATTTTGTATATAGCGTTTGGAATATAAATTCTTAAACAATATTGTCAGCTCACCTCTTAGTTTTAGTGTCATGTCCCCCAGAGAGACTCATTTTAGAGGCAGAGGCCCCCTCCTCTCTCTCCCCAGAGAGACTCATTTTAGAGGCAGGGACCCCCTCCACTCTCTCCCCAGAGAGACTCATTTCTGAGCACTGACCCCTAAACAGAGATCCAGCATGTTGGTTGTTGTTAACACAGTGACAACTAATTCTTCAATGTCAATTGGTCTATTTTATTCATTATCTCTTGGAAATAAAATATTTACTAACAGACACATCCAAACAGTCAGGTGATTTAATGCAATTACTTTTTCTAGCCAAATTACTACTCAAATAGCCTACAGTAGCCTGGGCAAGATGTAGGCAAAATGTAAGCTGAACGATTTAACAGCTTGCTTAGTTCAAATTGACAGGTTCATTTATTTAACATGAATATCAAGGCAATTTTGAGGTAGGATGTGCTTCTGTTGTCCAGTAGCCTGCTGGAATAAGCTATAGAGAATGGAGTTGTAATTTCAATCACTGAATTAAATATTAATAATATGGATATGAACTGAATAGGCCCATGCTTGTTTTTTTTACCTGTATCTGACTGACTGTTACCTTCAATCTAATGCATTCTAACATTGGATCAGCAATTGTCATAGAACTGTGACCATGGTGACACTTGATAACTTCCAATTGAGTGAACTAAACACGGCCATTAATAATTGCATAATAACACAAGGCTACAACAACAATACACTGAAGTTATGGGCTATTTATGCATTTGTTTGCGAGCTTCAGGTTGGCTCGGCAAGTGACAGAAAATGATTTGCAAGGACTCCAGTCATTTCAACATATTTATAGTATAAAATGGTAGGCTACAGTAGCCTACATAGGCATACCAATTAATAGGCTATTTATTATCCAACAGATGTATCATTCCCCACATTTAATGTCAGTTTCATTGTGGAGTTTTTCTCATAACAGAAGCAGGAGGGAGTTCCATAACGTTAATTTCACATTTCCACTTGCGAGACCCAAGAACTGAGCTGCGTAAAAACCTTCGCATAATATGGTTTTCCATAAGCAAAGTCGACGTTAGAATAAACCGTCTCCAAGCGAATTTCTCTAATGCGCTCTGGAGAGCCTAAAGTATATTTCCTGTGCTTTGTCACCTTATTTCTTGATGCGCATCAGTGCTAGAGCGTTAATATGTTTCATGGAAAAAAGGGTTGTAAAATTGGTGTCTCCTTAATGACAATCTAAATAACATGTAGACCTACTGATTGGTTTCCACTTTGAAAACTGCTGTCTGTCAGCAACTCAGCTCAAGTAGCAATTATACTAACTAGTAATATATCATTCCAGGTATTCATTCACATACTCTGTCCAATAGAATAGATTATTGTTCAGAAAGACTTAGAAATACTCACTTTATTTTATAGTTCTCTCCATATAGTGTTTTCTGCTCTGTCGTCTCAAAATGGATCCTGTACAAAAGAACACATTTACTTTCTTTTTCATCGCAGCCGTCTCCCCACCCTGATAACAAAGTGTTGTATTGGTATCTTCCACTAGATGGCAGTAAACACCTGCTGTAACTAGACTTTACAACAGTTAGTGTTCGGTTTCTTGGTCCTGGTGACTCCTGGGAAATGTCTCAGAGGAGGAGTGCTGATCTAGGATCAGGTCCCCCCCTGCCCATCTGATTCATGATGATCTAAAAGGCTAAGTAGTAATAATGTCATTCAATGTATTTACTCTCTTACTCTGTCCTTTAGAATAGATTATTGCTCAGAAATATATATATATATTTTTTTTTTTACATCTCTCCGTATAGTGTTTTCTGCTCTGTCATCTCAATAACCAGAGTGGTGCTAACAGTCGCACGCGACAGCAGTAACTCATAACGTTGTACCGAATCTTGCTTCGGTTTTTTTTAATTATAGTTCTTCTTCAAGACATCTCTCTTACATTATTTTAGCTAAATGTGTAATTTACTGGAAACCAGGTTTAGTTGTGTTTTTTTCCTCAAATGTGAATTCCCGTAGGCCTATAATAATTGTAAACGGGTCTACAAACCCAAAAGGTTTTAATTTGAGAATGTTCATTTGTATGCCTCAAATATTAAACTGTATTAAAATATTTGCTAATTAGATGAATCAGTTGTGTAAATCCTGGGTAAGAACAAAGGGACTGAGATAAACATAAAACCCTATACAGTAATTGAAAAGCTCCTCCACCATCTTTACCAGACGTTTGGCTGATAACATGCAACTTAGACCTACTGATTAGTTTCCCCTTAGAAAACTGCTGTCTGTCAGCAACTAAGCTCAAGTAACAGTTCTACTAACTAATAATATCTCATTCTAGGTATTTATTCTATTATTCTGTCCTTTAGATTAGATTATTGTTCAGAAAGACTTACTTTATTTTATAGTTCTCTCCATACAGTGTTTTCTGCTCGGGCGTCTCAAAATGGATCCTGTACAAAACTTTACTTTCTGTTTCAGCTCAGCTGTCTCCCCACTCTGATAATAAAGTGTTTCATTGGTCTTTCCACTAGATGGCAGTAAACACCTGCTGTAACTAGACTTTACAACAGTATGTGTTTGGTTTCTTGGTCCTGGTGACTCATGAGAAGTTTCTCAGGAGGAGGAGTGCTGATCGAGGATCAGGTCACCCTCTCAATGTAATCTGATTCATTATGATCTAGGATCAGGTCACCCTCTCCATGTAATCTGATTCATTATGATCTAGGATCAGGTCCCCCCCCTCTCCATGCAATCTGATTCATTATGATCTAGGATCAGGTCCCCCTCTCCATGTAATCTGATTCATTATGATATAGGTTCAGGTCACCCTCTCCATATAATCTGATTCGTTATGATCTAGGATCAGGTCATCCTCCCCATGTAATCTGATTCATTATGATCTAGGATCAGGTCCCCCCTCTCCATGCAATCTTATTCATTATGATCTAGGATCAGGTCCCCCTCTCCATGTAATCTGATTCATTATGATATAGGATCAGGTCACCCTCTCCATGTAATCTGATTCATTATGATCTAGGATCAGGTCACCCTCTCCATGTAATCTGATTCATTATGATCTAGGATCAGGTCACCCTCTCCATGTAATCTGATTCATTATGATCTAGGATCAGGTCACCCTCTCCATGTAATCTGATTCATTATGATCTAGGATCAGGTCACCCTCTCCATGTAATCTGATTCATTATGATCTAGGATCAGGTCACCCTCTCCATGTAATCTGATTCATTATGATCTAAAAGGCTAAACTGATCCTAGATCAGCACTCCTACTCTTTATGAATACTGTGACAGGTGACACTTCCAGATGAGGCTCATGATTTATAAGTTATAATCTTTAAGCATAAATGAATGTCATTAAATGAACTGCTTTGCCATGAACAGATATATGAGATCTTAACTTAAAGGTACTATATAGACTTTATGGTCATTTGAATGGGGTTGAACATCCATCCCATCAGATTGTGTAAAGTATTTTATGAGTTCAGAGAAATACTGACTTGGATGTATCTCTCTGACCTCACCCTGCTGAAACACACTCAAGTAAAGACCACGTAGCTACAGTTAAAGATTCACTATTCAGAAATCGTTCCGCCATTTCCTGGTTGATAAAATTGTAATAGTTCGCCTAATTTCAGTTTATGTGACAAAACAAGCAAGTACAGTGTAGAGAATCATTGTACCATCTAAACCGCTGTTGCCCAAAGTTACATACTGAGCTAAAGTCACAGCCAATGATGGACTGGCCATCTGGAGCACCGGGAGGTTTCCCAGTGGGCCGTTTGGAAATTGGGGCCGATGCAACGCAAAATATAAATAACTCCAGCCCCCGCTTAAATAAAAGAGAAGAAAAGGTTGAAGTCCCTTAAGGCTGATGCAGACAAATGTTTTAAAATAAAAAATTATTAATTTGCCGTTGTTACCAGTCAATCATCTCAGCCTAGTGAGCCTGAAGGCCCTGAGAGAGGAGAGAGAGGAGAGAGAGAGAGGAGAGAGAGGAGAGGAGAGAGAGAGGAGAGAGAGGAGAGGAGAGAGAGGAGAGAGAGGGGAGAGAGAGGAGAGGAGAGAGAGCAGAGAGAGGAGAGAGAGAGAGGAGAGGAGAGAGGAGAGGATAGAGAGGAGAGAGAGCAGCCTAGTGAGCCTGAAGGCCCTGAGAGAGGAGAGAGAGCAGAGAGAGGAGAGAGAGAGAGGAGAGAGAGGAGAGGAGAGAGAGAGGAGAGAGAGGAGAGGAGAGAGAGCAGCCTAGTGAGCCTGAAGGCCCTGAGAGAGGAGAGAGAGCAGAGAGAGGAGAGAGAGAGAGGAGAGAGGAGAGGAGAGAGAGATGAGAGAGAGAGGAGAGGAGAGAGAGAGGAGAGAGAGCAGCCTAGTGAGCCTGAAGGCCCTGAGAGAGGAGAGAGAGCAGAGAGAGGAGAGAGAGAGGAGAGAGAGGAGAGGAGAGAGAGAGGAGAGGAGAGAGAGGAGAGAGAGCAGCCTAGTGAGCCTGAAGGCCCTGAGAGAGGAGAGAGAGCAGCCTAGTGAGCCTGAAGGCCCTGAGAGAGGAGAGAGAGGAGAGAGAGGAGAGGAGAGAGAGGAGAGGAGAGAGAGAGGAGAGGGAGCAGCCTAGTGAGCCTGAAGGCCCTGAGAGAGGAGAGAGAGGAGAGAGAAGAGAGGAGAGAGAGGAGAGAGAGGAGAGGAGAGAGAGAGGAGAGAGAGGAGAGGAGAGAGAGGAGAGAGAGCAGCCTAGTGAGCCTGAAGGCCCTGAGAGAGGAGAGAGAGGAGAGAGAGAGGAGAGAGATGAGAGGAGAGAGAGCAGCCTAGTGAGCCTGAAGGCCCTGAGAGAGGAGAGAGAGGAGAGGAGAGAGAGGAAAGAGAGCAGCCTAGTGAGCCTGAAGGCCCTGAGAGAGGAGAGAGAGGAGAGAGAGGAGAGGAGAGAGAGAGGAGAGGAGAGAGAGGAGAGAGAGCAGCCTAGTGAGCCTGAATGCCCTGAGAGAGGAGAGAGAGGAGAGGAGAGAGAGGAGAGAGAGGAGAGGAGAGAGAGAGGAGAGAGAGGAGAGGAGAGAGAGGAGAGAGAGCAGCCTAGTGAGCCTGAAGGCCCTGAGAGAGGAGAGAGAGGAGAGAGAGCAGCCCATTGAGCCTGAAGGCCCTGAGAGGGGAGAGAGAGGAGAGGAGAGAGAGCAGCCTAGTGAGCCTGAAGGCCCTGGCAGCAGAGAGGAGAGAGAGGAGAGAGAGCAGCCTAGTGAGCCTGATGGCACTGGCAGCAGAGAGAGCAGCCTAGTGAGCCTGAAGGCACTGGCAGCAGAGAGGAGAGAGAGAGGAGAGAGCAGCCTAGTGAGCCTGAAGGCACTGGCAGCAGAGAGGAGAGAGAGCAGAGAGAGCAGCCTAGTGAGCCTGATGGCACTGGCAGCAGAGAGGAGAGAGAGGAGAGAGAGCAGCCTAGTGAGCCTGAAGGCACTGGCAGCAGAGAGGAGAGAGAGGAGAGAGCAGCCTAGTGAGCCTGAAGGTACTGGCAGTAGAGAGGAGAGAGAGGAGAGAGAGCAGCCTAGTGAGCCTGAAGGTACTGGCAGTAGAGAGGAGAGAGAGGAGAGAGAGCAGCCTAGTGAGCCTGAAGGTACTGGCAGTAGAGAGGAGAGAGAGGAGAGAGAGCAGCCTAGTGAGCCTGAAGGTACTGGCAGTAGAGAGGAGAGAGAGGAGAGAGAGCAGCCTAGTGAGCCTGAAGGCACTGGCAGCAGAGAGGAGAGAGGAGAGAGAGCAGCCTAGTGAGCCTGAAGGCACTGGCAGCAGAGAGGAGAGAGAGGAGAGAGAGCAGCCTAGTGAGCCTGAAGGCACTGGCAGCAGAGAGGGAGAGAGAGGAGAGAGAGCAGCCTAGTGAGCCTGAAGGCACTGGCAGCAGAGAGGAGAGAGAGGAGAGAGAGCAGCCTAGTGAGCCTGAAGGCACTGGCAGCAGAGAGGAGAGAGAGGAGAGAGAGCAGCCTAGTGAGCCTGAAGGCACTGGCAGCAGAGAGGAGAGAGAGCAGCCTAGTGAGCCTGAAGGCACTGGCGGCAGAGAGGAGAGAGAGAGGAGAGAGAGCAGCCTAGTGAGCCTGAAGGCACTGGCAGCAGAGAGGAGAGAGAGCAGCCTAGTGAGCCTGAAGGCACTGGCAGCAGAGAGGAGAGAGAGCAGCCTAGTGAGCCTGAAGGCACTGGCAGCAGAGAGGAGAGAGAGGAGAGAGCAGCCTAGTGAGCCTGAAGGTACTGGCAGTAGAGAGGAGAGAGAGGAGAGAGCAGCCTAGTGAGCCTGAAGGTACTGGCAGTAGAGAGGAGAGAGAGGAGAGAGAGCAGCCTAGTGAGCCTGAAGGTACTGGCAGTAGAGAGGAGAGAGAGGAGAGAGAGCAGCCTAGTGAGCCTGAAGGCACTGGCAGCAGAGAGGAGAGAGAGGAGAGAGAGCAGCCTAGTGAGCCTGAAGGCACTGGCAGCAGAGAGGAGAGAGAGGAGAGAGAGCAGCCCATTGAGCCTGAAGGCACTGGCAGCAGAGAGGAGAGAGAGGAGAGAGAGCAGCCCATTGAGCCCAGCGATACCAGTTCAACTGTTAGTCAAGGTTTTGCAGCTGAAGCGGTAAGACAGAAGACAATAGGGATAAGATAAGCAATGTTTGGGTTTGCTAGCTGGCTGTTTAGCTGTATCGGGTGCCTTTTGTTGAAACAAGCACTCGTCAATGTCACTTTTTGTGAACCAACCAATCACATCCTGAATGGGGCGGGACATTAAAAAAAGGTTGATGTGCAAACTTTTGAAATGTTGAACTCATTGTTATGCATGAATGGTTATGATTATTGACAAGTTAGTACTTAGCATTAAGAAATTAGAGACTAACCACCAATGTAGACAATTTTTCTTGCACAAGGATTTAATGACGGAACAAAACCTACACAAATTATAAATGTTGGTTGTGTATTTCTTAAACTGCTGTATGGTCCAATTGGAACTAATATTATACTAGTGGTATATAGTATACTATTATATGAAATTATATGAATATACTAACATTATATAATTAATATATTAATATAATACTAACATTATACTATTATATTACCATTATACTTTTTATTTAATGTTATAATATTATACTAATATACTAATGTATACTAATTACTCATCCAGGTTGAGGATAGTGCATCTGCAGTGGACAGATGTAGATTGAGTCAGAGCCATGATGCCACTGCCACCCCAATGTTTTATTATTTTAAGAGGCCAAAGTCAGGGGACTTAGATGTGTTTTTTAGTTTCCGCCCCCAACAAAAGTGTAAAAAAAAGTCTGTGGTACAGAAGGTTTTCTTTTGTAAAGATGGGACCAACAGGAAATGGTTGTCATACAGTGAAGAGAACCATGCTTCATTTGTAAGGCATTTGCAAAGCCCACAGAGAGCAGCACTTCCATGAACGGAACGGCAGACTGGAGGAATATCCATCAGAGTGGAAGAGCATGAGAAGAGCTTTATGCATAGAGGTTATGCTGAGGCCTACTTTCTAAGGTCCTCCACAGGTAACATTGAGAGCCTGTTCATCGCCAGTCAGATGTCTGCTCATAGAGAGCAAGTGTGCAGAGGAAGGCAAGTGCTAGAGCGCATTATAGATGTTGTTAAAGGCAAGAGGGGTCTGAGCTACAGAGGCCTGCAGTCTGAAGCAGCCTATAGGCTAGATGACAGCAGCATTGACCATGGCAACTTTTGAGAGATGATCATTCTGCTGGGAAAGTATGACCTGTGTATGAAAGAGTATCTCACTGCCTACATAGAGAAAAGCAAAACACTGCATGAGTCTGGGTCAAGAGAGGGCAGAGGCTCTCTAATCACTCTATTATCAAAGACTACCATCGATAACGTCATTACCACCATCCAACACACAATGCAGGCCACCATAGCACGTGAAACCCAGGAAGCTGGTATGTTTTCAGTCCAGATTGACGCTACGCAGGACATTACAACACAAGATCAATGCTCTGTCATAGTCAGATATGTGACGAACATCATCCATGAGAGGCTTGTGGCTGTGCTGAAATGTGAGGCATCCACTGGACAATACTTTGTCCAGGTACTGAGTGAAGTACTGGAAAACATGAAGCTTGACATCAGCAAGTGCATTGACAATTCCACTGATGGAGCCTCCAGTATGCAAGGCCAGTATTAAGGCTTCTCTGCCCTGCTTTCTGCAAAGTCCACCAATCAAGTGCATGTGTGGTGCTATGTCCACATTTTGAACCTTGCTTTGGCAGACACAAAAGAGAGTGTCTTGGCAAGTGGGTCACGTTTTTCTCTCACTAACAACATAGCTGTGTTCTTCTGTGAATCCTACCAGAGGATGAACATTTGGGAGAAGGAGAGCAAGGACCTAAGACACAGACTTCTTGCTCCAATTGGAGACACGCTGGTGGGCTAAAGACAGTGCCTTAAAGAAGGTCTCTGGAGCTTTTGGAAATCCAGATGAGGGTCTGTATGTTGATGTCCTTCTCACTCTTTCAGCCAGACAAGATCAGAAAAACATCACCACTACTGCACGGGTCAGGGCACAAGGATACATTGAGGGGCTCTTCTGGACCCTAAACTTTAGTCAGCTAACATCTAGTGCCATTGGCCTTCCACAGACAGCCCTTCCAGAACTAAGCAAATGTTTGATCAAATTTGACAGCAGAGCAACGGTGGCCAGTTTACAGAGTGAGCTCATGAGTCTGGCAGAACAGTGGACTAGGTTAAAACAATCGGGATTTGAAGAATACACAACCAGGACTATGGAGGATCATGGACCTGAAGGAAATGAAGACGAGGTGGAGATGGTGAACAATGTTCATCTTGCAAGGACTGTCCAGTGTGTTGCTACCTTATTCTTAGTCAGTATAACCTATTAACTGACGCATACCACATCCTGGGCCTTGCTTACAAGTTCCTACTTACCCTGTCAGTAACCCAGGTAACTTGCGAGCGGAGCTTCTCTACACTGAAATTCATCAAGAGTAGGCTTAGGAACACTCTATCTCAACAGCACCTGGAGGCGTTTATGCTCAAATCAAATCAAAGTTTATTTGTCACGTGCGCCGAATACAACAGGTGTAGACCTTACAGTGAAATGCTTACTTACAGGCTCTAACCAATAGTGCAAAAAAGGTATTAGGTGAACAATAGGTAAGTAAAGAAATAAAAACAACAGTAAAAAGACAGTGAAAAATAACAGTAGCGAGGCTATATACAGTAGCGAGGCAATACAACTAGCTAGGCTACTGAGTGAGATGTTTTAATGGCCCTGGACAGTGAGCCGGTTATAGATGGCATTGCTGAGAGAAGTGAGCTGCTGCAGAAAATACTAATTTAAGGAGGTAGGAAATATGTTTATTTTAATTTTATTCTATGACTTGCCGAGTCACTAGTCTTTCCACCAACAAATTTCTTCCTGTATTATTTATTTTACTGGTCAGATGGTTCCAGAGATTCTTGCCACCTTGCTGCCAGTGCCATTGTGCCAATATGTGCTCCTTCTAGCCAGCCGCCTCCTAAGAGCAACACGTTCCCCTTGTTCTATTTTACATCTATTTTGCTAAAGTTATTGTTATAAATATTGTTCAGTAATCTTGTTTGCATAAAGTGTGGGGTGGGTTGTGTGGGTGGTGGTGTATTGCTGGGGGGGGGGGGTTTGGTGGGCTAGTCTGAGTCAAAAAAGTCCAGGGCCATTTTTCATTCCCAGTCCATCCCTGCCCAGGGGTAGAACCTCCTCTCTCCCCAGGGGTAGAACCTCCTCTCTCTCTCCAGGGGTAGAACCTCCTCTCTCTCTCCAGGGGTAGCAGCTCCTCTCTCTCAGAGGTAGCAGTAGTGGTAGTCGGTGGTGGTGGTTGTAGCTGTAACTGGAGTGAGGCCTGTCCAGGGGCTTTTCTAGGATTTGAAGACATTGGGGGCTTAGCCCAAAGTCAGTATGGGGGTCCGGGGCATTTCAACAGCTAAATGCATGAATTTGGTGCACTTTGAGATTGAGAGATTAGAACATTAAGAGATTAGATATTTTTCAGGTAACTTGCACCTTCCCACCTGCCACAGCAGACACTGTCAGTACTCAATTACAGTTGCTACTGTGTGTCTCTCTACTCTGGAACACTCTCTACTCTGGAACACTCTCTACTCTGGAACACTCTCTACTCTGGAACACTCTCTACTCTGGAACACTCTCTACTCTGGAACACTCTCTACTCTGGAACACTTTCTACTATGGAACACTCTCTACTCTGGAACACTCTCTACTCTGGAACACTTTCTACTCTGGAACACTCTCTACTCTGGAACACTTTCTACCCTGGAACACTCTCTACTCTGGAACACCCTCTACTCTGGAACACTTTCTACTCTGGAACACCTTCTACTCTGGAACACTCTCTACTCTGGAACATTCTCTACTCTGGAACACTTTCTACTCTGGAACACTCTCTACTCTGGAACACTCTCTACTCTGGAACTCTCTCTACTCTGGAACACTCTCTACTCTGGAACACTTTCTACTCTGGAACACTTTCTACCCTGGAACACTTTCTACTCTGGAACACTTTCTACTCTGGAACACTTTCTACTCTGGAACTCTCTACTCTGGAACACTCTCTACTCTGGAACACTCTCTACTCTGGAACACTCTGTAACTCTCTCTACTCTGGAACTCTCTCTACTCTGGAACTCTCTCTACTCTGGAACTCTCTCTACTCTGGAACACTCTCTACTCTGGAACACTTTCTACTCTGGAACACTTTCTACTCTGGAACACTTTCTACTCTGGAACACTCTCTACTCTGGAACACTTTCTACTCTGGAACACTTTCTACTCTGGAACACTTTCTACTCTGGAACACTCTCTACTCTGGAACACTTTCTACTCTGGAACACTCTCTACTCTGGAACACTCTACTCTGGAACACTCTCTACTCTGGAGCACTCTGTACTCTGGAACACTCTCTACTCTGGAACTCTCTCTACTCTGGAACAGTTTCTACTCTGGAACACTTTCTACCCTGGAACACTTTCTACTCTGGAACACTCTACTCTGGAACACTCTCTACTCTGGAACACTCTGTACTCTGGAACTCTCTCTACTCTGGAACACTCTCTACTCTGGAACACTCTCTACTCTGGAACACTCTCTACTCTGGAACACTCTCTACTCTGGAACACTCTCTACTCTGGAACACATACATCTACAGAGTATTGCCAAAAATCACTCAACAACTTCAAACATAGACTCTGACCTGTCCAATGAGCCAAACTGATTCAAGAATCCCACAGTACACAAAGTCTCTCTCTCTCTCTCTCTCTCTCTCTCTCTCTCTCTCTCTCTCTCTCTCTCTCTCTCTCTCTCTCTCTCTCTCTCTCTCTCTCTCTCTCTCTCTCTCTCTCTCTCTCTCTCTCTCTCTCTCTCACACACACACACACAAATACACACACAACAAACAAAAATCAGTGTCAGGTTCTAATGTATCCTCTGGCCTTCCTGACCATTTAATGATGGATTCTAATGAACTGACGAATAAAGCTGATATTGTAGGGGTTTTAACAAGCACTTCATATCTGCTGGTTCAGTTTTTGATAATGGTAGAGCCCAGGCCTCTAATGTAAGCTCTGTTACAGTCAACTATGATATAGGCCCTCATGTGAACCATTTTAACTTTGAGCCTGTTTCTTATGCTGAGGTCTATAAAGCACTAAAGTCAATAGCCACTAAAAAGTCTGCAGGTCCAAACAACCTGGATCACTACCTCTTAAAGATAGCAGCTGGTATTATTACTGAACCTGTGACTCACATTTTCAAATTGAGTCTCTTGACCAATTCCATACCAGCATTTGGAAATCAGCTTATGTCCTCCTACTGCTAAAGTGGGGAGATCCCTCAGATGCTAATAACTATGGTCCTATCTCCCAACTCCCTATTCTGGCCAAGGTCTATGAATCCCTAGTGAACTCATAGTTAAAAAACGTCTTAATTGAAAAGAACATACTGAGCGGGGTTCAGTCTGGCTTTAGATCGGGGCACAGCACCACAACTGCAGCTATGGCAGTGGCAAATGACATCATTAATGGACTTGATAAAAAGCAACATTGTGCTGCTCTGTTTGTGGATTTATCAAAGGCCTTTGATTCAGTTGACCATGAATTGTTGCTAGCTAGACTCAGAAACATTGGTCTCAGTGAAGGGGCAGTAAATTGGTTTAGGAACTATCTTTCTGAAAGAACACAATGTGTATATACTGACAATTACAAGTCTAGCTTTCTTGAGATGAATAGAGATGTCCCCCAGGGTTCCATTTTAGCTCCTGTGTTGTTCTCAATTTGTATTAATGATTTGGGAAATGGGATGCAACCAGCAAAGTTACTTCTATATGCAAATGACACAGTCATATATTCATGTCCTCCTTCTCTGGTTCAGACTGTTGAAGAACTCCAGACTGCTTTTCAGTCACTGCAGGCCTCCCTTTATGGTCTCAAACTGGTCTTGAATATACAAATACATTCTAAAAATACATTGTTAAATACATTGTTAAATACATTCTAAAACATTGGCTGCGCACTTCACAATATGGTCTAAATAATCAATATTGTATATTACCAAACAGTGTCAGAAGTATAAAGTCAATAGTGGTAGTGAACAAAATGCTGCTTGTAATTACCAGTCTGTCTTTTCCACCACTCGTATCCTGATTAGCCTGTAAACCCACACACTAAAGAGGAAGACAAACAGCCTCACACTTGACCACTCACCCCCTTTCAACAATGAGTTGGCCGTACAGTCTTCAAGTCTACAAGACCAAGAGAGCTGTCAATAGTTTTGTGCCATCATCAATATGGCTTCTAAATGAATAGGCCTAATCATCCCTGAGACTAATGTTAGATTTTATGTTGTAAAGGCCTCATGATCCCTGAGACTAATGTTATATTTTATGTTGAAAGGCCTAATGATTCCTGAGACTAATGTTATATTTTATGTTGAAAGGCCTCATGATCCCTGAGACTAATGTTAGATTTTATGTTGTAAAGGCCTCATGATCCCTGAGACTAATGTTATATTTTATGTTGTAAAGGCCTAATCATCCCTGAGACTAATGTTAGATTTTATGTTGTAAAGGCCTCATGATTCCTGAGACTAATGTTATATTTTATGTTGAAAGGCCTAATGATTCCTGAGACTAATGTTATATTTTATGTTGAAAGGCCTCATGATCCCTGAGACTAATGTTAGATTTTATGTTGTAAAGGCCTCATGATCCCTGAGACTAATGTTATATTTTATGTTGTAAAGGCCTAATCATCCCTGAGACTAATGTTAGATTTTATGTTGTAAAGGCCTCATGATCCCTGAGACTAATGTTATATTTTATGTTGTAAAGGCCTAATCATCCCTGAGACTAATGTTAGATTTTATGTTGTAAAGGCCTCATGATCCCTGAGACTAATGTTATATTTTATGTTGTAAAGGCCTAATCATCCCTGAGACTAATGTTAGATTTTATGTTGTAAAGGCCTCATGATCCCTGAGACTAATGATATATTTTATGTTGTAAAGGCCTCATGATTCCTGAGACTAATGTTATATTTTATGTTGAAAGGCCTCATGATTCCTGAGACTAATGTTATATTTTATGTTGAAAGGCCTCATGATTCCTGAGACTAATGTTATATTTTATGTTGAAAGGCCTCATGATTCCTGAGACTAATGTTATATTTTATGTTGAAAGGCCTCATGATTCCTGAGACTAATGATATATTTTATGTTGTAAAGGCCTCATGATTCCTGAGACTAATGTTATATTTTATGTTGAAAGGCCTCATGATTCCTGAGACTAATGTTATATTTTATGTTGAAAGGCCTCATGATTCCTGAGACTAATGTTATATTTTATGTTGAAAGGCCTCATGATTCCTGAGACTAATGTTAGATTTTATGTTGTAAAGGCCTCATGATCCCTGAGACTAATGTTATATTTTATGTTGTAAAGGCCTAATCATCCCTGAGACTAATGTTAGATTTTATGTTGTAAAGGCCTCATGATCCCTGAGACTAATGTTATATTTTATGTTGTAAAGGCCTAATCATCCCTGAGACTAATGTTAGATTTTATGTTGTAAAGGCCTCATGATCCCTGAGACTAATGATATATTTTATGTTGTAAAGGCCTCATGATTCCTGAGACTAATGTTATATTTTATGTTGAAAGGCCTCATGATTCCTGAGACTAATGTTATATTTTATGTTGAAAGGCCTCATGATTCCTGAGACTAATGTTATATTTTATGTTGAAAGGCCTCATGATTCCTGAGACTAATGTTATATTTTATGTTGAAAGGCCTCATGATTCCTGAGACTAATGATATATTTTATGTTGTAAAGGCCTCATGATTCCTGAGACTAATGTTATATTTTATGTTGAAAGGCCTCATGATTCCTGAGACTAATGTTATATTTTATGTTGAAAGGCCTCATGATTCCTGAGACTAATGTTATATTTTATGTTGAAAGGCCTCATGATTCCTGAGACTAATGTTATATTTTATGTTGAAAGGCCTCATGATTCCTGAGACTAATGTTATATTTTATGTTGAAAGGCCTCATGATTCCTGAGACTAATGTTATATTTTATGTTGAAAGGCCTCATGATTCCTGAGACTAATGTTATATTTTATGTTGAAAGGCCTCATGATTCCTGAGACTAATGTTATATTTTATGTTGAAAGGCCTCATGATCCCTGAGACTAATGTTATATTTTATGTTGAAAGGCCTCATGATTCCTGAGACTAATGTTATATTTTATGTTGAAAGGCCTCATGATTCCTGAGACTAATGTTATATTTTATGTTGAAAGGCCTCATGATTCCTGAGACTAATGTTATATTTTATGTTGAAAGGCCTCATGATTCCTGAGACTAATGTTATATTTTATGTTGAAAGGCCTCATGATTCCTGAGACTAATGTTATATTTTATGTTGAAAGGCCTCATGATTCCTGAGACTAATGTTATATTTTATGTTGAAAGGCCTCATGATTCCTGAGACTAATGTTATATTTTATGTTGAAAGGCCTCATGATTCCTGAGACTAATGTTATATTTTATGTTGAAAGGCCTCATGATTCCTGAGACTAATGTTATATTTTATGTTGAAAGGCCTCATGATTCCTGAGACTAATGTTATATTTTATGTTGAAAGGCCTCATGATTCCTGAGACTAATGTTATATTTTATGTTGAAAGGCCTCATGATCCCTGAGACTAATGTTATATTTTATGTTGTAAAGGCCTAATGATCCCTGAGACTAATGTTATATTTTATGTTGAAAGGCCTCATGATTCCTGAGACTAATGTTATATTTTATGTTGAAAGGCCTCATGATCCCTGAGACTAATGTTATATTTTATGTTGAAAGGCCTCATGATTCCTGAGACTAATGTTATATTTTATGTTGTAAAGGCCTCATGATCCCTGAGACTAATGTTATATTTTATGTTGAAAGGCCTCATGATCCCTGAGACTAATGTTATATTTTATGTTGTAAAGGCCTCATGATCCCTGAGACTAATGTTATATTTTATGTTGAAAGGCCTTATTATCCCTGAGACTAATGTTATATTTTATGTTGAAAGGCCTCATGATTCCTGAGACTAATGTTATATTTTATGTTGAAAGGCCTCATGATTCCTGAGACTAATGTTATATTTTATGTTGAAAGGCCTCATGATTCCTGAGACTAATGTTATATTTTATGTTGAAAGGCCTCATGATTCCTGAGACTAATGTTATATTTTATGTTGAAAGGCCTCATGATTCCTGAGACTAATGTTATATTTTATGTTGAAAGGCCTCATGATTCCTGAGACTAATGTTATATTTTATGTTGAAAGGCCTCATGATCCCTGAGACTAATGATATATTTTATGTTGTAAAGGCCTCATGATTCCTGAGACTAATGATATATTTTATGTTGTAAAGGCCTCATGATTCCTGAGACTAATGATATATTTTATGTTGTAAAGGCCTCATGATTCCTGAGACTAATGATATATTTTATGTTGTAAAGGCCTCATGATTCCTGAGACTAATGATATATTTTATGTTGTAAAGGCCTCATGATTCCTGAGACTAATGATATATTTTATGTTGTAAAGGCCTCATGATTCCTGAGACTAATGATATATTTTATGTTGTAAAGGCCTCATGATTCCTGAGACTAATGATATATTTTATGTTGTAAAGGCCTCATGATCCCTGAGACTAATGTTGTATTTTATGTTGTAAAGGCCTCATGATCCCTGAGACTAATGTTGTATTTTATGTTGAAAGGCCTCATGATCCCTGAGACTAATGTTGTATTTTATGTTGTAAAGGCCTCATGATCCCTGAGACTAATGATATATTTTATGTTGAAAGGCCTCATGATCCCTGAGACTAATGTTGTATTTTATGTTGTAAAGGCCTCATGATCCCTGAGACTAATGATATATTTTATGTTGTAAAGGCCTCATGATCCCTGAGACTAATGATATATTTTATGTTGAAAGGCCTCATGATCCCTGAGACTAATGATGTATTTTATGTTGTAAAGGCCTCATGATCCCTGAGACTAATGATATATTTTATGTTGAAAGGCCTCATGATCCCTGAGACTAATGTTGTATTTTATGTTGTAAAGGCCTCATGATCCCTGAGACTAATGATATATTTTATGTTGTAAAGGCCTCATGATCCCTGAGACTAATGATATATTTTATGTTGTAAAGGCCTCATGATCCCTGAGACTAATGATATATTTTATGTTGTAAAGGCCTCATGATCCCTGAGACTAATGATATATTTTATGTTGAAAGGCCTCATGATCCCTGAGACTAATGTTGTATTTTATGTTGTAAAGGCCTCATGATCCCTGAGACTAATGATATATTTTATGTTGAAAGGCCTCATGATCCCTGAGACTAATGATATATTTTATGTTGAAAGGCCTCATGATCCCTGAGACTAATGTTGTATTTTATGTTGTAAAGGCCTCATGATCCCTGAGACTAATGTTGTATTTTATGTTGAAAGGCCTCATGATTCCTGAGACTAATGATATATTTTATGTTGAAAGGCCTCATGATCCCTGAGACTAATGTTGTATTTTATGTTGTAAAGGCCTCATGATCCCTGAGACTAATGATATATTTTATGTTGAAAGGCCTCATGATCCCTGAGACTAATGATATATTTTATGTTGAAAGGCCTCATGATCCCTGAGACTAATGATATATTTTATGTTGAAAGGCCTCATGATCCCTGAGACTAATGATATATTTTATGTTGTAAAGGCCTCATGATCCCTGAGACTAATGATATATTTTATGTTGAAAGGCCTCATGATCCCTGAGACTAATGATATATTTTATGTTGAAAGGCCTCATGATCCCTGAGACTAATGATATATTTTATGTTGAAAGGCCTCATGTTTCTTTTGATTGTTGAATATTACATTGACAGGTAGTTGTTTTGTCTCTCGTCTAGACAATACAGACTGGTTTCCTACAGGATCACTTTGGAGTGGATGCTGAGGGGAGAACGTCTCGGTCGACGCCAACGCCAGGTACTCCCAGCTTGTGTGGTCGCAGCAATTCAATATAAATACCCTGACCCCAACGCTGACCCCAAGCTACGTTGGATTCCAGGAAGTAGAGGAGGCTCACGACATAGTATACAAATAAATGTTTTAAAGAAAGGATGTTGTATTCCTCACTTTAAACACATAATAAAATATAAACACATTGTAAAACATATAAAACAGCAATTACTGTCACTCAGCATTAATTATGTTCCGTTCATCACCAAGATATCCTGCTTGTTAAACAATTAGTGTTCAAAAAACATATTAATACATCGCATTTTATAAATAACATTTTGTTGTTGCATTTGTTGTTTGTTGTGAAGGGGCTGAGTCAGAGCTGCGGTTATCACTAGTACTAGAAGCAGAGCTGAGTGGATGGAAACAGACATCTTTTTCATCTAATGGTGTTTCTAATGAAGTGTCCAGGAACAAGACTGACAACTTCCTATAGGAGCGCCTCCCTACTGGGGTTGATACAGTCACGGGTGGGAGGAGTCCTATTTCCATCTCACCAATCACCTCAGGCAGGCAGGTTGTTCAAAATCAACTCATACAAACATTGTTAGAGCCACTTGTGTGACAACAGTTATGCTAAAATATCCTGAGATATATTGCCTGGCCTGGCAGCCCAAAGCCTGGACCCTGGGACAACTGTACTTGGTCTTGGGTGTGGAAGCCTCCTACAACCGAAGACAACAGACACCATGGTCACTATTGACCCCAACCATGCTGTGCCTACTGACCACCAGAGGAGGCTGGTAAGGGGAGGATGAACGGCTCATAATAAGGGCTGGAATGAAGTGAGTGGAATTGTACCTGTGTGTTTGATGTGTTTTATTCCAGCCATTATTATGAGCCTGAACTCCATGCCACCAGCCACCACTGCTGACCACAGATCAGAAACTAGACAAACAGTCTAACTGGCAAACCACGAATACATTAGTCTGGTCCCAGATCTGTGTGTGCTTTAGCCAACTTTAGATATACATGGCATGACAATAACAGTCAGAAGAGTTGGTTTGAACAGATCTGAATCAGGAAACTAAGAGTTGGTTCAAACAGATCTGAATCAGGAAACTAAGAGTTGGTTCAAACAGATCTGAATCAGGAAACTAAGATTTGGTTTGAGGTTGTCAAGGGTGTCAATCATTTGGGACCTCATTGTATAGTTCAAAGTTACAGATATTTTGAAACTGGATCTATCATAATGATTCTACATGTTATAGTATGAACCTGGATCATCATAATGATTCTACATGTTATAGTATGAACCTGGATCATCATAATGATTCTACATGTTATAGTATGAACCTGGATCATCATAATGATTCTACATGTTATAGTATGAACCTGGATCATCATAATGATTCTACATGTTATAGTATGAACCTGGATCATCATAATGATTCTACATGTTATAGTATGAACCTGGATCATCATAATGATTCTACATGTTATAGTATGAACCTGGATCATCATAATGATTCTACATGTTATAGTATGAACCTGGATCATCATAATGATTCTACATGTTATAGTATGAACCTGGATCATCATAATGATTCTACATGTTATAGTATGAACCTGGATCATCATAATGATTCTACATGTTATAGTATGAACCTGGATCATCATAATGATTCTACATGTTATAGTATGCCATGGCCTTTACTGGCCAAAGGTAATGTTATGTTTATGATATACTATGGGGTTGTGTCGCTAGACTTTGACCAGATATTATTGCATTATTGCATCCAAAGATCAACTGTACCTAGAACACAGATACAGAGCCACTTGTCATCAGGAAGGTGCTCTCTCAACACAATGGAAAATGTCTCAATGACTTGACATGTTCTGGTTGTGAATTCAGGCTACAAGGTAAGAATCTTCCCAGGGATTATTGTAAAGTGTGTAGGGACATTAAATGTATGATGCTGTCTTAGTATCGTGAATGACAGTAAAACAGGCAGATCTAACAGTCCATTTCACCTGGGACAGGTACGTGACAGTTCAATCATACAAAATGGCGCTAACTAGGCGTAGGCAAGTCAAATTCAAAAACATATTGTTCATTTATCATATTATATGATTCGTATATCTGATTATTTTACAATTTGTAAAAATGTTGATGTATCATAGTTCTAAATCATCTGACAGAATATCAGAACATTTGTTGTTTTCAAAATTACAATGATTTCCTGCTTCCTGTGTAATTTGGTATGAAACCACTGAACATACTTATCTTAACATTGTTATTATGAATTATATTTAGTAATAGCATCTTAATAGCATACGTGTTGAACAAAGCAACACACTGGAATGAGTGAAATGATTAAAAGACAAAGTGAGACATTATTATTATTATTATATATTGTTATTATTATTAGTTCCACTACATGGAGAAGAGGTGAAACCTACCAGTCATGACTACATGTTCATGTGATGCATTAAATCACCTCACTGTTCGGATGTGTCTGTTAGTAAATGTTTTATTTCTAAGAGATAATGAATAAAAGAGAACAATTGACATTCAAGAATTAGTTGTCAATGTGTTAACCACAACCAACATGCTGGATCTCTGTTTAGTTGTCACTGTGTTAACCACAACCAACATGCTGGATCTCTGTTTAGTTGTCACTGTGTTAACCACAACCAACATGCTGGATCTCTGTTTAGTTGTCACTGTGTTAACCACAACCAACATGCTGGATCTCTGTTTAGTTGTCACTGTGTTAACCACAACCAACATGCTGGATCTCTGTTTAGTTGTCAATGTGTTAACCACAACCAACATGCTGGATCTCTGTTTAGTTGTCACTGTGTTAACCACAACCAACATGCTGGATCTCTGTTTAGTTGTCACTGTGTTAACCACAACCAACATGCTGGATCTCTGTTTAGTTGTCAATGTGTTAACCACAACCAACATGCTGGATCTCTGTTTAGTTGTCACTGTGTTAACCACAACCAACATGTTTGATTTTTGTTTAGACGTCAGTGCTCGGAAATCAGACTCTCTGGTGAGAGAGAGGAGGGGGTCCCTGCCTCTAAAATGAATCTCTCTGGGGAACATGACACCAAATCTAAGAGGTGAGATGACAATGTTGTTTAAGAACTTATAAGGAGTTTATTTCCAGAATGCTACATCCATCAGACATGTTTTTGGGGCTACAGACGGCTATATGGGTCCACTAATACAGGACTGGTAAAGCTCCAGTACTTTTGTGAAGAAAAAATATTTTTAAATTCAGATCCTTCAGCACCCTCAGCAGCCCTACTTCCAGTGGCTATGGACTGTGATATGTGGTTGTCTCACTTATTGTAGCTATCTTCAGATGAATGCACTTACTGTCAATCGCTCTGGATAAGAGTGTCTGCTAAACCAGGGCTTCTCTATCTTGGCTGTACTCGTTGTAATGTAAGACGTTTGATAGAATTTTCACATGACATGACCACTTTGCCTCCTGTTAATCCTTGTCTAATATGTTGGCATGCATAACCTTATTGTTTGGACTCATTCTGATGGTTGTTACAAGCCGAATTCGAATAATATTACCGTTTTATCAACACACTCTTCACTCCTGTTTAAACCAAAAAGGGTTCCATCTTGCTTTATGTATGGAACCACTAAAAGTTCTATATAGAACCCTTTATAGGGTTCTTTGATCAGAACTCTAGAGGTTCTTCTTCACTGAACCAAAATGGTTCCATATAGAACCCTGAATGGTGCCATTTATGAATTATGGCTACTACTATTAAATAGTAATATTTTTACCTAGAATATCATTTAATAAACAATTAAGTAATGGGACTAGAGACTTCATGCATAGCTTTAATTAAAATGTCTTTATTCTCAGCACTTATACAATCAATTTTCTAAGCAACACACTGGAATGAGTGAAATGATTAAAAGACAAAGTGAGACATTATTATTATTATTATTATTATATTGTTATTATTATTAGTTCCACTACATGGAGAAGAGGTGAAACCTACCAGTCATGACTACATGTTCATGTGATGCATTAAATCACCTCACTGTTCGGATGTGTCTGTTAGTAAATGTTTTATTTCTAAGAGATAATGAATAAAAGAGAACAATTGAACTTCAATAATTAGTTGTCACTGTGTTAACCACAACCAACATGTTGGATCTCTGTTTAGTTGTCACTGTGTTAACCACAACCAACATGCTGGATCTCTGTTTAGTTGTCACTGTGTTAACCACAACCAACATGTTGGATCTCTGTTTAGTTGTCACTGTGTTAACCACAACCAACATGTTGGATCTCTGTTTAGTTGTCACTGTGTTAACCACAACCAACATGTTGGATCTCTGTTTAGTTGTCACTGTGTTAACCACTACATGTTGGATCTCTGTTTAGTTGTCACTGTGTTAACCACAACCAACATGCTGGATCTCTGTTTAGTTGTCACTGTGTTAACCACAACCAACATGCTGGATCTCTGTTTAGTTGTCACTGTGTTAACCACAACCAACATGTTGGATCTCTGTTTAGTTGTCACTGTGTTAACCACAACCAACATGCTGGATCTCTGTTTAGTTGTCACTGTGTTAACCACAACCAACATGCTGGATCTCTGTTTAGTTGTCACTGTGTTAACCACAACCAACATGCTGGATCTCTGTTTAGTTGTCACTGTGTTAACCACAACCAACATGTTGGATCTCTGTTTAGTTGTCACTGTGTTAACCACAACCAACATGCTGGATCTCTGTTTAGTTGTCACTGTGTTAACCACAACCAACATGCTGGATCTCTGTTTAGTTGTCACTGTGTTAACCACAACCAACATGCTGGATCTCTGTTTAGTTGTCACTGTGTTAACCACAACCAACATGCTGGATCTCTGTTTAGTTGTCACTGTGTTAACCACAACCAACATGCTGGATCTCTGTTTGCTTTTTGCTTAATGGTCAGGGACAGTATGAGTGTAGCCAGATCCTTTTCACTCGCTATCCTTGTTTCATTTTGTGGTTCACCGGATTCGTCATCATCCTCGAGATGAGGTACAGATGAACGACCTGCTTGTTAGCTAAGCTAGTCGGTACAGCTAGGTAGGCTAGCTAGCTACTCTACCAGCAGCATCGTAGTTATTCTAGCAACCACTACATCATCACTGGCTGCCTGCATTTCTTGTGGATCGATGGAGCTCCCCGGTTGTTTCTTCCACCTGTTATCCCTCTCTCGTTGATGGATGCTGGCTCCCTCTGTCCGGTTCTCCTCTCTTCACTAGATGGACGGTAACTTTAGTGTTTAACCCCTCTGTATCCAAGGACCGAACTTTTTAATATTATTTTCGGGGTGCCTCAAGTAGGCTGGACACATGACATTTTTATCAACACGTTTTTCTGATAAAAAAGAGTTCATTGCATCCACAATGGAGCCCAGTTTCATAATATTACTTTATGTCCCAAGTTATGAAGTAATCGCGAAAAAACAGGCCTCATTTTTAGGTCATTTTTCACCCTGCCAGCTCCTATTAGTTCTATTGAGCACCGTGGCACCAATTCGCCTTCTAAAAGTTGTATTCCCATCCCGTTGTTCTGCGTCACAATGTCAGCTTCGCTATTGTTATCAATGAGACCTGCCTGTGTTAACCCTGTAGGCTTACCTCAGGTAACTTATTATTAATAAGGTTATGGCTACTTGGTGAGTGTGATCACTGTTCGCCTGGGTACACGTTGTGGTGACCCACAGTCCTAGGGATGGCTGGCACATAGCCATCAATGTTAAATATTTTCTGGTCATGGTTAACCATGTTTTTTCCCCAGAAAAAGCTATAAAACCTAAACAAAACGCATGTCCCTGCCCTATTTTTCAAGATGTGGCTGATTTAAACAGCCAGAATAAATGTTTTCATTAAGAAATAAAAGATATTGATGATTTGTTGTTTCTAAATGGCTGCTGGGTAATTTGATATGCGTCTAAATATGTTTGTTCGTAGGCATTGAATTGAGAGAATGCTACGCAGTTTCACTGAGTTGCAAACCAAATGGATAGGTCTAGCTCATTGATTTGTAGATCTGACGCAGTTGCAACCTCAGATTATGAGCCTAGAGTGTCGCGAATGAGGGGCCTGCAGAAGGCCACAGGGAGGAGCAAGAGAGCTATTAAACCCATACTGTTTTTTTGCCTAGAAAAATCTTTACATTTTCTTTATTTAACCAGGCATGTCAGTTAAGAACAAATTCTTATTTACAATGACGGCCTACCCCGGCCAAACCCAGACGACGCTGGGCTAATTGTGCGCCACTCTATGGGACTCCAAATCACAGCTGGTTGTGATACAGCCAGGGTGTCTGTAGTGACGCCTCAAGCACTGAGATGGAGTGCCTTAGACCGCTGTGCCACTAAACCTATGCATAATCTATTTTAGCCTTTACCCTAATTCTAGGGTATGGTAGCCTAGAACACTTTTAGAAACTATTTTTGTAATAATATTATGTTAGTAAATACCAAAACCAATGTAAGCATCTTCATTTTTGGTTATTTATTATTGCAAGGCAGAACACATGTGGTTTGAACTGGGTGTGACCTAGTAACCTCTATGTCCAGCAATTGGTGTGGGATAGTTGGGGCAGGATTGAGACTGATTTCAGGAATGAATAAGAAAAATACACTTTATTCTCAGCTGCCTCACCAATGTCTTTATGTGAATTAATCACTTTTAATTGGTAAATATTTCCAATAGACGGCAGCATAAGACCACGAAGCATCAGTTATAGGCTACAAGCAGCAATATGATTGACATAAAATAGCATGCAACCAAAGACTATATGTCCCATGATTTTCTAAAATGATTACTCATTACTTTACAGTTATATCGATCTATCTATCTATCGATCTATCTAACTAATCTATCTAATCTAATCTGTATATATTTATAACAGAGCAGGTCGGTGCTGGTTGATGAATTTGACAATGAATGTACTAGGAAAATACTTTTCCCGACCAGAAGGTGACTGAATTAATGTTCACGATTATTGAAACTCGTTATTGGAATAGTAATCAAGTATAATTTCAAAACATGAGCCTTAAAATAGGTCATAATAAACATGAATCATCTTATAGCAATTCACAGTAATCTGTTAAAATGATGTTCCTTCCTCTTGCGTCAGCATTGTGGAAAGGGACAGAAAAAGCAGGGGTAGCGGGAGAAAACTACATTTATTTTATGAGATTTCATTCGTGGTCTTATACTGCCATCTATTGGAATATTGTAGCAATTGCAACACATTTCTTCTAAGCGTTGTGTTGATCTGACCATCAGTTTCTATACCTAAGGTCACTGAAATAAAGTGTATATCCTTATTGAAGTAGTAATTACTCAGAATTGAAAAATATACAACATCTGTTAGTTAATTTGATCACTTACAACCATAAAATAGCCATTTACAGGATAACAATGAACGATGCAACAATGGTCCATATACCCTTAAACCAAAAACAACATGCATTAATTAGTTAATTATAAAAAACACTTTCTTAAGATGGGGAACATTATCTGCCAAAGTAACACCCCTTTAAAGCACCAATTAGCAGTTGAAACAATAACAACGTTTTCCCCCCCACTGTTTTGGTAAAAAGATGGAATGGGGCTGGAGAAATGTAACCACTAAAATGTATAGACGGGATGGATGCAAAGACTGACCATCCATGGTACAACAATTATAGTTTTAAATATGTTTTGAAGCTTTACAGTGTTTTGTTTTGGAGTAAAACAAGCTTGTTTTTGGATTCTGATAGAGAATGACAGAACTAAGCTCATGAGGCATTTAGAAGTTATATTAGTTTCTGAATCAATAGGTAGATATAATTAATTAATACGTTTAAAAAAGGATGTGGATCCAAAAATGGATGTAGTAACTGTTGATTCACCTTTAACATAAACACACTCGAAATTAGACGTATATTTGTCCCATAGTTGACAGTGGATGTTGGAACAAAAACCAATCCATTAGGCCCAAAGAACTGTCTGTACAGCTCCGATACAGGATCGTGTCGAGGCACAGATCTGGAGAAGGGTACCAAAACATTTCTGCAGCATTGAAGTTCCCCAAGAACACAGTGGTCTCCATCATCCATCACTCCACCAAATGGAAGAAGTTTGGAACCACCAAGAGTCTTCCTAGAGATGGCAGCCTGGCCAAACTTGAGCAATCGGGAGAAGGGCCTTGGTCAGGGAGGTGACCAACAACCCGATGGTCACTCTGACAGAGCTTTAGAGTTCCTCTGTGGAGATGGGAGAACCTTCCAGGAGGACATCCATCTCTGCAGCACTCCACCAATCAGGCCTTTATGGTAGAGTGGCCAGATGGAAGCCACTCCTCAGTAAAAGACACATGAAGCCCACTTGGAGTTTTCCAAAAGACACCTAAAGGACTCTCAGACCATGAGAAGAAGATTATCTAGTCTGATGA
Source organism: Salvelinus alpinus (assembly GCF_045679555.1). NCBI lineage: Eukaryota > Metazoa > Chordata > Actinopteri > Salmoniformes > Salmonidae > Salvelinus > Salvelinus alpinus. The sequence continues at coordinate 17,212,586 of NC_092086.1, forward strand.
AACCAAGATTGAACTCTTTGGCCTGAATGCCAAGCATCACGTCTGGAGGAAACCTGGCACCATCCCTACAGTGATGCATAGTTGTGGCAGCATCATGCTGTGGGGATGTTTTTCAGAGGCAGGGACTGGGAGACTAGTCAGGATCGAGGGAAAGATGAATGGAGCAAGGTACAGAGAAATCCTTGATGAAAACCTGCTCCAGAGAGCTCTGGACCTTAGACTGGGCGAAGGTTCACCTTCCAACAAGACAACGACCCTAAGCACACAGCCAAGACAACGCAGGAGTCACTGAACATCCTTGAGTGGCCCAGCCAGAGCCCGGACTTGAACCTGATCGAACATCTCTGGAGACCTGAAAATAGCTGTGCAGCGACGCTCCCCATCCAACCTGACAGAGCTTGAGAGGATCTGCAGAGAAGAACTGGAGAAACTCCCCAAATATAGGTGTGCCAAGCTTGTAACGTCATACCCAAGAAGACTCGAGGCTGTAATCGCTGCCAAAGATGCTTCAACAAAGTACTGAGTAAAGGGTCTGAATACGTATGTAAATGTAATATATATTTTTTAATAGATTTGCTAAAATTTCAAAAAAACTGTTTTTGCTTTGTCATTATGGGGTATTGTGTTTAGATTGATGAGAAAAAACAATGTAATCAATTTTAAAATAAGGCTGTAACGTAACAAAATGTGGCAAAAGTCAAGGGGTCTGACTACATTCCGAATGCACTGTATGTCAATTGTTTAGCTGGAATGGAATGTTCGTTTCCTGATTATTTGACTATGATATGTGGTTGTCTCACCTAGCTATCTTAAGATGAATGAACTTACAGATGCCATATCTTAATTTGACTCAGTTTCAGCAACTGGAAATATTCAGTATTATGTGGATTATAATTCATGGACATTTTTGATACATTTTTCGTTAGGGCAAATCAAGTCTGACAGGAAAATTCCTGATTATCAAATTAAGATATTTGCCATGTCTCTGGGGCCGTTTTCCTGAGAGCGACGGAACTTAGGCTTATGAGTGTTTTAAGATGCATCTTTCCTACAACGGCCGAAGATGTGACATGCGTTTCCCAAAATGGTTGCGTTGTTGGAGCATGTGTCGATACTGATAGGATCGAAAGAAATTGAGCGCTGCTCTCAGATCAGCTTTCTCCATTAAAATCTTTCCTTAACATTATAATTGTTTCACAATTCTGACGATGGATCAGCTTCTAGAGAGATATTACCATCTATGGCAGCAAATATTGAGGTGGCTTATTCTATGCTTACCCAATAAAAATGCATTAAATCACAGATTTGGCACATTATTGCACACATTAGTCTCCAAATCACCATTGAAAAGGAAAAGGCACTATGCTCTCAAACCAATTTGTTTTAGGCAGGGTTTTATTTAACTAGGCAAGTAAGTCTGTTAAGAACAAATTCTTATTTACAATGACAGCCTACTGGAGAACAACACTTTTAACTGCGTTGTTCAGGAGTAGAATAACAGATTTTACCTTGTCAGCTCAGGGATTCAATCCAACAACCTTTCAGTTACTGGCCCAATGCTCTAACGACTAAGCTACCTGCCACCCCAAGGTTAAAAGATTAACGTTTTGGCCTTCATCAGAAAAATCACATTTTATTTTGGAATTAAACAAGTTAGCAAAAACAAACACTGAAGGTCCAGAAATACATTCTGGATCCATTCCTTAGATACTTCAGTCTCCAGAGTTCTTATCTGGATCCATTCCTTAGATACTTTAGTCTCCAGAGTTCTTATCTGGATCCATTCCTTAGATACTTCAGTCTCCAGAGTTCTTATCTGGATCCATTCCTTAGATACTTTAGTCTCCAGAGTTCTTATCTGGATCCATTCCTTAGATACTTTAGTCTCCAGAGTTCTTATCTGGATCCATTCCTTAGATACATCAGTCTCCAGAGTTCTTATCTGGATCCATTCCTTAGATACTTCAGTCTCCAGAGTTCTTATCTGGATCCATTCCTTAGATACTTCAGTCTCCAGAGTTCTTATCTGGATCCATTCCTTAGATACTTCAGTCTCCAGAGTTCTTATCTGGATCCATTCCTTAGATACATCAGTCTCCAGAGTTCTTATCTGGATCCATTCCTTAGATACTTTAGTCTCCAGAGTTCTTATCTGGATCCATTCCTTAGATACTTTAGTCTCCAGAGTTCTTTCCTACAGAAGGACTATAGTATGTTGTAGATACTTTAGTCCCCAGAGGTCTTAACCTTCAGAAGGACTATAGTATGTTATAGATACTTTAGTCCCCAGAGGTCTTAAACTAGAGGACTATAGTATGTTGTAGATACTTTAGTTCCCAGAGGTCTTAACCTTCAGAAGGACTATAGTATGTTCAGTCCCCAGAGGTCTTAACCTAGAGGACTATAGTATGTTATAGATACTTTAGTCCCCAGAGGTCTTAACCTAGAGGACTATAGTATGTTATAGATACTTTAGTTCCCAGAGGTCTTAACCTACAGAAGGACTATAGTATGTTGTCGATACTTTAGTTCACAGAGGTCTTAACCTACAGAAGGACTATAGTATGTTATAGATACTTTAGTCCCCAGAGGTCTTAACCTAGAGGACTATAGTATGTTATAGATACTTTAGTCCCCAGAGGTCTTAACCTAGAGGACTATAGTATGTTATAGATACTTTAGTTCCCAGAGGTCTTAACCTACAGAAGGACTATAGTATGTTGTCGATACTTTAGTTCACAGAGGTCTTAACCTACAGAAGGACTATAGTATGTTATAGATACTTTAGTCCCCAGAGGTCTTAACCTAGAGGACTATAGTATGTTGTAGATACTTTAGTCCCAGAGGTCTTAACCTAGAGGACTATAGTATGTTGTAGATACTTAAGTCCCAGAGGTCTTAACCTACAGAAAGACTATAGTATGTTGTAGATACTTTAGTCCCCAGAGGTCTTAACATACAGAAGGACTATAGTATGTTTGACCTAGGTCTTCTGTGTATTAAGTGACTCTGGAGTGCAAAAACGCATCTAACGACTCACTTAGCTGTTCTACGAGTGGTCTGAGGCAGGTATTAGATTATGAGCAATTTCAAGTGCAACATTAATTATGATGGTTTTGGGAAACAGCTCTGTTACAAATTCCCGGTGGCTGAGGGTGACTGTTATCAGCACCTCACAACATCAAGCTGTACACTCCACTCCCCATCCCCCATGACTGGAGCCTGAGAGTCTAGGGGGGAACCATAAACCTGCCTCTCAAACTCTCCCTGAACTGTGTGTTAACTCCTGGGTTGCTTTATTCCCCTCTAAACGGGGGCGGAGTCAGTGAGTCACAAACCAGTAAAATAAGTAGAGGCGGGTCGCTCTCTTTCAAGCTCTGGGATTTAACGATGCTCCTGTGAAGGTTCTAACAATGAACTTAGCCTAAAGATGATTTTGGGAAACCGGGCCCTGGATAAGAGCATCTGATAAATGTCCAATGTAAATGTTTTACATACAGATCTCATATTACTGTATTTAATTGTTATTTTTAAATATTGAAAAATTAATTTCACAAATGTATCATTAGTGCAGTTATTTACTAAAAAATAAAGTTATTTGTTACATTTGACAGTGTAAAACCTAGCAGTACTAATTATTTCTCTGAGAGTGACGCAGATATTTAGCATTTAGCAAAAAAAACAGAGTAGATGAGTAGATGAGAGATGTAATGTTTGTCTCTGTTGTGTTGAAGAACAATCAAGCGGGAGAGACCAGACTCCCCTGTACCCAGCTGTGTGTCCATGAAGAGTGGCCGGTCTATGGGTATACCTATAATGTTTAGAGAGGGAGACTTAACTCCTAAACAAAGGTAAGAAGAACTCATGGGTCATGGTCAGTGGGTTAAACAACACTGTCTCTAGTCATTTCTCCTCTCCCATTTCCAATTTATTTTCATTATCCATAGTCCTAAATCATTTTTTCAATTTTCATAGTGTGTGTGTGTGTGTGTGTGTGTGTGTGTGTGTGTGTGTGTGTGTGTGTGTGTGTGTGTGTGTGTGTGTGTGTACATGTCTGTGTGTGTGCACTCTTTGGATGTTTTGTCCACAGAAACCAACAGGAGATTCTCAGTGGTCAGTCTTCCCAGAGTCATCAAACAGACCTGGCCTCCATATTCAGTGTATGTGGTCCTGTTATGTACATTTGTTTTTGTTTACCTCAAGTAAAGTTGATCTGTCAATCATTCATTCATGTGTTAATGAGAAAGTATTTCTTCTCTTGCTTAACTTATTTACTTTATTTATTTCAGTTGCTTGAAGAGAATATTATGACATTTCTGAAGAATGAGCTGAAGATGTTCAAGAGGATTCTTAGTCCAGATCTCCCAGAAGGCTTTGAGAGTCAGAAGCAGGATAAGGAAGTGGTGGATGCTGAAGATGAGAAGCAGGAGAGCAGTGCCAGAGAGGGGGCTCTGAAGATCACACTGCACATCCTGAGGAAAATGAACCAGAAGGAGCTTGCTGACACACTGGAGAAAAGTAATAGCTGTCTGCCTCATGTTGAATGCTGTTTTATAACATTTCAAAGCTGTAACTGAAGTACAGCTAAAGTAGCTAACTTAATGATATCGTAGCAGCCTTGAGCCAATTTGAAGCTGGGGATGATCAGGTGGCCATGATTGTATGAGGGCCAGATTGGGAATTTGAGAACATTAATAATACCAACAATAATATAAACAGTCACACCAGTGTGTAATGATTTATAAAAACATTTACACATTTATATAGGCAGTTAAGAGAATAAGTTATAATTATTATGTACAACTTTCTAACATGAAATCAGACGTAATATTAATATCCTCTGTGTTATATCTAGATTCAGATGAGCTTGCTGTGATTTGCCAACGTGAACTCAAATCTAATCTAAAGAAGAAGTTTCAATGTGTATTTGAGGGGATCGCTAAACAAGGAAACCCAACACTTCTCAATAAGATCTACACAGAGCTCTACATCACAGAGGGTGGAACAGGAGAGGTCAATAATGAACATGAGCTGAGACAGATTGAGACAACAACCAGGAAACAAGCAAGACCAGAGACTGCGATGAAATGTAACGACATCTTCAAGCCCTTAACGGTACAAGACAAACTTATCAGAACTGTGCTGACAAAGGGAGTCGCTGGCATTGGAAAAACAGTCTCTGTGCAGAAGTTCATTCTGGACTGGGCTGAAGGAAAAGCAAATCAGGATGTCCAATTTGTATTTTCATTGCCTTTTCGCGAGCTGAATTTGATGAAAGGGGAAAAACACACTTTGATTGAACTTCTCAATCACTTCTCAATAGAAACCAAAGAATCAAGAATCTCCAACTATGACGAGTACAAAGTTCTGTTCATCTTTGATGGTCTGGATGAGTGCCGACTGCCCCTAGACTTCCAGAAGAACAAGATCTGTTGTGACGTCACAAAGTCAACCTCAGTGGATGTCCTGCTGACAAATCTCATCAAGGGAAATCTGCTTCCCTCTGCTCTCCTCTGGATAACTACCCGACCTGCAGCAGCCAATAAGATCCCTTCAGGGTGTGTTGACCAGGTGACAGAGGTACGAGGGTTCAATGACCCACAGAAGGAGGAGTACTTCAGGAAGAGATTCAGTGATGAGGACCTGGCCAGCAGAATCATCTCACACATAAAGATATCAAGGAGCCTCCACATCATGTGCCACATTCCAGTCTTCTGTTGGATTTCTGCAACAGTCCTTGAACACATGTTGAAACATAAGAGAGAAGAGATGCCCAAGACTCTGACTGAGATGTACACACACCTTGTGGTGTTTCATACCAAACAGAAGAATGAAAAGTATCTTGGGAAAGAAGAGACAGGTCCACACTGGAATAAAGAGAGCATTCTGTCACTGGGAAAACTGGCTTTTCAACAGCTTGTGAAGGGCAATCTGATTTTCTATGAAGAAGACCTGAAAGAGGCTGGCATTGATGTAAATGAAGCATCAGTGTACTCAGGATTGTGCACACAGCTCTTTAAAGAGGAATGTGGGCTGTACCAGGACAAGGTGTACTGCTTCGTGCATCTGAGCATTCAGGAGTTTCTGGCTGCTGTATATGTGTTCCTCTCATTCATCAACAACAATGAGAATCTAATGGCCAAACCTCAATCAACGTCCAGTAACTTTTCTGAGCTGTTCAGAGACAAGCCTGAAGTTACTGTCTACAAGAGTGCTGTGGATAAAGCCTTAGAAAGTGAGACGGGAAACCTGGACCTTTTCCTCCGCTTCCTTCTGGGCCTCTCACTGGAGTCCAATCAGAAGCACTTACGAGGTCTACTGACAGAGACAGGAAGCAGCTCACAGAGCCATGAAGAAACAGTCAAGTACATCAAGGAGAAGATCAGGGACAGTCCATCTACAGAGAGGTGCATCAATCTGTTCCACTGTCTGAATGAACTGAATGACCATTCTCTAGTGGAGGAGATCCAAAGATACCTGAGATTAGGAAGTGTCTCCAGTGAAGAACTCTCACCTGCACAGTGGTCAGCTCTGGTCTTTGTGTTGCTGACTTCAGAAAAGGAGCTGGATGTGTTCGACCTGAAGAAATACTCCAGATCAGAGGAAGGTCTTCTGAGGCTACTGCCAGTGGTCAAAGCCTCCAGAGCTGCTCTGTGAGTACATACAAATACATTTAAGTACTAATCATCAGGAATAAATATTCAGTTTAGAGAAAATATGTATTATTGAATAACATATTTAATCAGTGCATTGATGTTCACATTAGTATAACAATATAACGATACAATTCTAGGAGACGGAAGGTGAATCTATATGTTGTTTGAGAGAATAAACCAATTGCATCTGCCATTGTCCTTCTACACTGCTGGTGTTACATTAACAGTGTTTGTGAAATCATGATGATCTCTCTGTCAGGCTGTCAGGCTGTGGAGTCACAGAGGAAGGTTGTGCTTCTCTGGTCTCAGCTCTGGAGTCAAACCCCTCACACCTGAGAGAGCTGGATCTGAGTAACAATGACCTGAAAGATTCAGGAGTGAAGCTGCTCTCTGCTGTACTGGGGAATCCCCACTGTAAACTGGAGACTCTGAGGTCAGTGTTCCTGTAGTTGGTCAACAAGTGATTACTGTTCACCAGATCCACATGTGTTTACCAATCACAAATAGTCCACATCATATGTGTTTGAACAGTGTTTTCTGTTTTAAATGTGTTGCTATGCTCCAGCATTTAGGATTTGAGATAGAATGTTTCATATTAGGCGACAGTACAGAATGTCACCTTTTACTTGAGGGTATTTCCATGCACATAAGTGTTACTGTTTAGAAATGAAAGCACGTGTCTATTTATCCCATTTGAAAATGTCGTAATCATTTTGACAAATTCACTTATATTGTATTAAAGTAGTCATAAGTTTAGTATTTGGTCCCATACTCCTTGCCTGCAATGATTACATCAAGCTTGTTACTCTACACACTTGTTGAATGCATTTGCAGTTTGTTTTGGTTGTGTTTTGAATTATGTTTTTCCCAATAGAAATTGAATGGTGAAAAATGTCCTGTATCATTTTGGAGTCACTTCGCTTGTATTGTCCCTAAGAATAGAAAATGTTTCTGAACACTTCTACATTCATGTGGATGCTGCCATGATTATGAATGAATCATGAATGACGATGAATGAGAAAGTTAAAGAGGCACGAGGATCATACCCCCTCTGTTATTTGTGTTAGGTTCTAATTTTTCAGAGTAAATAACCCACGGACACTAGAGAAGCTTTAACCAAGTTCAATTCTTCCCAAAGGTTCTGTACAGCTGTAATCAGACAACCCAACATTTCTCCCACACAGATATTTATATTCCACTTAAGACACTCCTCCTTCTCTCCAATCCTTCTTATGGTTTAACAGGAAAAGAGTAACAAGATCCCAAATCTTGACCTGTCCTCACGTCCTGACCTCAACCCCTCCTTCATCCATTCCACAGCTATCTGTCTTTCCTGTATCAACACGGTGCTCTGCTCCCGTCCCCAACACATTCCAACACATTCCAACACATTCCAACACATTCCAACACATTCCAACACATTCCAACACATTCCACAGCTATCTGTCTTTCCTGTATCAACACGGTGCTCTGCTCCCGTCCCCAACACATTCCAACACATTCCAACACATTCCAACACATTCCACAGCTATCTGTCTTTCCTGTATCAACACGGAGCTCTGCTCCCGTCCCCAACACATTCCAACACATTTCAACACATTCCAACACATTCCAACACATTCCACAGCTATCTGTCCTTCCTGTATCAACACGGTGCTCTGCTCCCGTCCCCAACACATTCCAACACATTCCAACACATTCCAACACATTTCAACACATTCCAACACATTCCAACACATTCCACAGCTATCTGTCCTTCCTGTATCAACACGGTGCTCTGCTCCCGTCCCCAACACATTCCAACACATTCCAACACATTCCAACACATTCCAACACATTCCAACACATTCCAACACATTCCACAGCTATCTGTCTTTCCTGTATCAACACGGTGCTCTGCTCCCGTCCCCAACACATTCCAACACATTCCAACACATTCCAACACATTTCAACACATTCCAACACATTCCAACACATTCCAACACATTTCAACACATTCCAACACATTCCACAGCTATCTGTCTTTCCTGTATCAACACGGTGCTCTGCTCCCGTCCCCCAACACATTCCAACACATTCCAACACATTCCAACACATTCCAACACATTCCAACACATTCCAACACATTCCAACACATTTCAACACATTTCAACACATTCCAACACATTCCAACACATTTCAACACATTCCAACACATTCCAACACATTCCACAGCTATCTGTCCTTCTACAGAGAACCCTTAACTTTCTTCTTTGATCCTATGCTTCTTCGCTATCATTTATTTAATATCTCAATGTTCAAAATGTCGAATGGTGAGAGGTTAGCATGTTTTGTTGTGGCCTCTGTAACTTTCTCACTCGTTCATTATTATTCATGATTCATTCATGATTTTTCTTAATCATGCATCATCAGTATTAATTGAGTAGTGTTTAGAAACATGTTATTTACTCACTTAGAGAGAAGATTAATCCAGTCATCATCCACCTTTCAGTTACTATTGGGCAAAACATAACCCCAAAACACAACCACAACAAACTGCAAATGCAGGCAACGAGTTTGGGACCAAATACTACTAACCGAAAGCTTGCAAGATCAAATCCCTGAGCTGACAAGGTAAAAATGTCGTCCTGCCCCTGAACAAGGCAGGTAACCCACTGTTCCTTGGCCGTCATTGAAAATAACAATTTGTTCTTAACTGACCTGCCTAGTTAAATAAAGGTAAAAAACTATTGGGCAAAACATAACACAAGCAAAACCAAATGCAAATGTGTGTTTGGAACCAAAAACTAAACTTTTGACTACTTTAAGTGAATTGCTGTAAGTGAATTGCTCAGAATACTTATGATTTCTTCAAATGGGCGGGGGACTAGATACATAAAGTGCTATAATTCCTAAACATTGAAACACATGTATGAAAATACCCCCCCCCAAAAAGGTGACATTATATACTGTCACCTCATATGAAACATTTGATCTCAAATCCCAAATTTTGGAGTATACAGTCATGGCCAAAAGTTTTGAGAATGACACAAATATTAATTTTCACTAAGTCTGCTGCCTCAGTTTGTATGATGGCAATTTGCATATACTCCAGAATGTTATGAAGAGTGATCAGATGAATTGCAATTAACTGCAAAGTCCCTCTTTGCCATGCAAATGAACTGAATCCCCCCCAAACAAACATTTCCACTGCATTTCTGCAAAAGGTACAGTGATTGGACTGCTGAGGACTGGGGTAAAGTAATTTTCTCTGATGAATCCCCTTTCCGATTGTTTGGGGCATCTGGAAAAAAGGTGAGCGCTACCATCAGTCCTGTGTCATGCCAACAGTAAAGCATCCTGAGACCATTCATGTGTGGGGTTGCTTCTCAGCCAAGGGAGTGGGCTCACTCACAATTTTGCCTAAGAACACAGCCATGAATAAAGAATGGTACAAACACATCCTCCGAGAGCAACTTCTCCCAACCATCCAGGAACAGTTTGGTGACGAACAATGCCTTTTCCAGCATGATGGGGCACCTTGCCATAAGGCAAAAGCGATAACTAAGTGGCTTGGGGAACAAAACATTGATATTTTGGGTCCATGGCCAGGAAACTCCCCAGACCTTGATCCCATTGAGAACTTGTGGTCAATCCTCAAGAGGCGGGTGGACAAACAAAAACCCACAAACTCCAAGCATTGACTATGCAAGAATGGGCTACCATCAGTCAGGATGTGGCTCAGAAGTTAATTGACAGCATGGCAGGGCGGATTGCATCAACTTCATGTAATTGTTAATAAAAGCCTTTGACACTTATGAAATGCTTGTAATTATACTTAGTAGTAACATCTGACAAAAATATCTAAAGACACTGAAGCAGCAAACTTTGTGGAAATTAATATTTGTGTCATTCTCAAAACTTTGGCCACAACTGTAGAGCCACATTTAAAATGTGCTTAGCTTCACTGTCAAAATAGATATGGTGTGGACTGTATACTCAATACGATCTAAATCTGATACCTCACTGTCTGTCTTTTGACTGATACTGTAATGATAAGTTCACTTATGAATATATATGGCAGGTTTCAGGACACTGATATATCTGAATATGTTGAAAAAATATACTGCCACTATTTTCACCACCAAAGAATAGCAGTGTGGTTTTAATATGATTTGACTCTTTGCAGGCTGTCCCGATGTCAAGTCACAGAGGAAGGCTGTGCTTCTCTGGTCTCAGCTCTGAAGTCAAACCCCTCACACCTGAGAGAGCTGGACCTGAGCTACAATCACCCAGGAGACTCAGGAGTCAGACTGCTCTCTGCTGGACTGGAGGATCCACACTGCAGACTGGAGAAACTCACGTATTGTAGAGGGTTTATGTCAATGTTCATATCAGACATGTTTGAGTTATCAGGCCTGTTATTACAAACATTCTTACCACCACTTGGACAAAGTTATATGCAGACCGTGTGTGTGTGTGTGTGTGTGTGTGTGTGTGTGTGTGTGTGTGTGTGTGTGTGTGTGTGTGTGTGTGTGTGTGTGTGTGTGTGTGTGTGTGTGTGTGTGTGTGTGTGTGTGTGTGTGTGTGTGTGTGTGTATATATCTCTCAATGACTGTCTGTTCCTCTGCTTACCGCTACAGTGTGGAACATGGTGGAGAGTACACAATGAAGCCTGGGCTTAGAAAATGTGAGTGTTGACTGCTGTGAAGAATATGACTAAGAATAAGTCTTAATTCAAGTTAAGTCAAAGACATACATCATTACTTACTTGGTCATATTACATTTAAGCTGTAGTTCTACAGAAGCAGAAATCAGGGACACCAAAGTTTAGAAAGAGTTGCTTTGACAATGTGTGTGTCTGTGTATGTGTGTGGCGTGTTTGTGTTACATTAGAAATGTGTGTGTGTGTGCAGGCAGTTGCACAGACTGAGGTCTATCTGTTTCCCAGCACCTGCCCCTTTGCCCTTCCACTCACCAAGTACCTTTGTGGGTTTATACACGGATATAGATAGATACACTGTATGTTATAGATACTTCTATACTGAACAAAAATATAAATGCAACATGCAACAATATATTATTTTTTTTCTTCAAAAAACAGAAATCTCATAATTAAAATTCCTCAGACATACATGTGTCTTATACCATTTTAAAGGTAATCTAGTTGTTAATCCAACCAAAGTGTCCGATTTCAAATATGCTTTTCAGCAAAAGCACCACAAACGATTATGTTAGGTCACACCAAACCACAATAAGCATAGCCATTTTTCCAGCCAAAGATAGGATTTACAAAAAGCACAAATAGAGATAAAATTAATTACTAACCTTTGATGATCTTCATCAGATGACACTCATAGGACTTCATGTTACACAATACATGTATGTTTTGTTTGATAAAGTTCATATTTATATAAAAAAATCTGAGTTTACATTGGCGCGTTACGTTCACTAGTTCCAAAAACATCCAGTGATTTTGCATAGCCACATCGATTCAACAGAAATACTCATCATAAATGTAGATGATAATACAAGTTATACACATGGAATTATAGATATACCTCTCCTTAATGCAACCGCTGTGTCAGATTTTTTTTAAACTTGACGGAAAAAGCAAACCATGCAATAATCTGAGACGGCGCTCAGAACAATAGTCAAATTAGCCGCCATGTTGGAGTCAACAGAAACCAGAAATTACATGATAATGTTTCCTTACCTTTGATGATCTTCATCAGAATGCATTCCCAGGAATCCCAGGTCCACAATAAATGCTTGATTTGTTCGATAATGTCCGTTATTTATGTCCAATTAGCAACTTTTGTTAGCGCGTTTGGTAAACAATTCCAAAGTCACGAAGCGCGTTCCCTAAAAGCTGACGAAGTGTCCAAAAGTTCAGTAACAGTCAGTAGAAACATGTCAAACGATGAATTGAATCAATCTTTAGAATGTTGTTGACATAAATCTTGAATAACGTTCCAACGGGAGAATTACATTGACTTCAGATGAGCGATGGAACAGAGCTCCCTCTCATGTGAACGTGCATGGTGAAAGCATAGTCAGGTCATGGCAGACGTGACTAATTCCTCTCTCATTCGACCCCCCTTCACAGTAGAGGCATCAGACAAAGTTCTACAGACTGTTGACATCTAGTGGAAGCCGTAGGAAGTGAATACTCATTCATATCTCGCTGTGATTTCAATGGGATCTTGGTTGAAAATCGACCAGCCTAATAATTTCCACTTCCTGTTTAAAGAAATTCTCTGGTTTTTGCCTGCCATATGAGTTCTGTTATACTCACAGACATAATTCAAACAGTTTTAGAAACTTCAGAGTGTTTTCTATCCAATACTAATAATAATATGCATATATTAGCAACTATGACTGAGGAGCAGGCTGTTTACTCTGGGCACCTCTGTGCACCTTTCATCCAAGCTACTCAATACTGCCCCTGCAGCCACAAGTTCTTAAGTAAAGGTTAAATACACTGCTCAAAAAAATAAAGGGAACACTTAAACAACACAATGTAACTCCAAGTCAATCACACTTCTGTGAAATCAAACTGTCCACTTAGGAAGCAACACTGATTGACAATAAATTTCACATGCTGTTGTGCAAATGGAATAGACAACAGGTGGAAATTATAGGCAATTAGCAAGACACCCCCAAAAAGGACTGGTTCTGCAGGTGGTAACTACAGACCACTTCTCAGTTCCTATGCTTCCTGGCTGATGTTTTGGTCACTTTTGAATGCTGGTGGTGCTTTCACTCTAGTGGAGCATGAGACGGAGTCTACAACCCACACAAGTGGCTCAGGTAGTGCAGCTCATCCAGGATGGCACATCAATGCGAGCTGTGGCAAGAAGGTTTGCTGTGTCTGTCAGCGTAGTGTCCAGAGCATGGAGGCGCTACCAGGAGACAGGCCAGTACATCAGGAGACGTGGAGGAGGCCGTAGGAGGGCAACAACCCAGCAGCAGGACCGCTACCTCCGCCTTTGTGCAAGGAGGAGCACTGCCAGAGCCCTGCAAAATGACCTCCAGCAGGCCACAAATGTGCATGTGTCTGCTCAAACGGTCAGAAACAGACTCCATGAGGGTGGTATGAGGGCCCGACGTCCACAGGTGGGGGTTGTGCTTACAGCCCAACACCGTGCAGGACGTTTGGCATTTGCCAGAGAACACCAAGATTGGCAAATTCGCTACTGGCGCCCTGTGCTCTTCACAGATGAAAGCAGGTTCACACTGAGCACATGTGACAGACGTGACAGAGTCTGGAGACGCCGTGGAGAACGTTCTGCTGCCTGCAACATCCTCCAGCATGACCGGTTTGGCGTTGGGTCAGTCATGGTGTGGGGTGGCATTTCTTTGGGGGGCCGCACAGCCCTCCATGTGCTCGCCAGAGGTAGCCTGACTGCCATTAGGTACCGAGATGAGATACTCAGACCCCTTGTGAGACCATATGCTGGTGCGGTTGGCCCTGGGTTCCTCCTAATGCAAGACAATGCTAGACCTCATGTGGCTGGAGTGTGTCAGCAGTTCCTGCAAGAGGAAGGCATTGATGCTATGGACTGGCCCGCCCGTTCCCCAGACCTGAATCCAATTGAGCACATCTGGGACATCATGTCTCGCTCCATCCACCAACGCCACGTTGCACCACAGACTGTCCAGGAGTTGTCGGATGCTTTAGTCCAGGAGATCTGGGAGGAGATCCCTCAGGAGACCATCTGCCACCTCATCAGGAGCATGCCCAGGCGTTGTAGGGAGGTCATACAGGCACGTGGAGGCCACACACACTACTGAGCCTCATTTTGACTTGTTTTAAGGACATTACATCAAATTTGGATCAGCCTGTAGTGTGGTTTTCCACTTTAATTTTGAGTGTGACTCCAAATCCAGACCTCCATGGGTTGATAAATTTGATTTCCATTGATAATTTTTGTGTGATTTTGTTGTCAGCACATTCAACTATGTAAAGAAAAAGGTTTTTAATAAGAATATTTCATTCATTCAGATCTAGGATGTGTTATTTTAGTGTTCCCTTTATTTTTTTGAGCAGTGTATTACAAATTAAAACAACTTTATTCAACTAGGCATGTCAGTTAAGAACAAATTCTTATTTACAATGACAGCCAAACCAGGATGACACTGGGCCAATTGGCCAAAGGCCTGCTGCGGGGACTGGGGCTGGGATATATATATTTTTTTTAAATAGGACAAAACACACATATCGACAAGAGAGACACCACAACACTACATCAAGAGACACCTAAGGCAACAACATAGCATGGCAGCAACACAACATGACAACAACCTGGTAGTAACACAAAATGGCAGATGCACAAAATGGTACCTGCACAAAGCATGGTACAAACATTATTGGGCACAGACAACAGCACTAAGGCAAGAAGGTAGAGACAACAATACATCATGCAGAGCAGCCACAACTGTCAGTAAGAATGTTCATGATTGACAATTTGAATAAAGAGATGGAGATAAAACTGTCCAGATTGAGTGTGAAAAGTTACCATTCCAATGTGAATGATGATGATTTCTAATATTGTGTCTGGTGTCATCCATCAGATGTCTGTGATCTCACACTGGACCCAAACACAGCACACAGACGCCTTTCTCTGTCTGAGGAGAACAGAAAGGTGACACGGAGGAGACAGAAGCAGCCGTATCCTGATCACCCAGAGAGATTTGAGGACCGTGGACAGGTCCTCTGTAGAGAGGGTCTGACTGGGTGCTGTTACTGGGAGGTAGAGTGGAGAGGGAGTGGGCCTGTTATAGGAGTGACATATAAAGGAATCAACAGGAGAGGAAGGGGTTATGACCATGGGCTTGGATGGAATGACAAGTCCTGGAGTCTGTTCTGCTCTGACAACAGTTACTATGCCTGGCACAATAATGCTCACATTACCTTAGATGTCCCGTCCTCCAGCTCCCACAGAGTAGGAGTGTATCTGGACTGGCCAGCCGGCACTCTGTCCTTCTACAGAGTCTCCTCTGACTCACTGACCCACCTGTACACATTCAACACCACATTCACTGAGCCCCTCTATCCAGGGTTTAGGGTTTATGATGTTAACTCCTCAGTGTCCCTGTGTCAGGTGGTCCCTGTGTCAAACACAACATGATGTTTCCCTCTAATCATGGTTCAGTAAGACACACTGGAGCAACAATGTAGAATATCTCTCTAGTGTGTAAACATATGATTGTAAATATTCATGAATACACACCTTTGAAGTTGACAGACATTGTCAACTAGAATCATTCATTAATAGAATGAATCACCACACTGTGTTGTAAAAACTGGTTTTAATTTACAAATCATTTGTCTTGTTGTTATTGGGCTTCTTGGTGTTTGTAAATATTGTTGTCTGTAGAATGTTTATTTGTTAAATTCTTTGCACAACAATCTTGTTTCTGTATAAACTCAATTCCACTGAATGAAATGTACATGTGACAGATGTGACTAATAAAAGTTAATCAACCAGATGAAAGAAGAGAGGTGTAAATGTTTAAATACTGATCAGAATATGACAATACAGTAAATGGAGTACAGTAATAGGGGTTGTGTTCAGTACATAGAGAAGGGTCTTATTCAGATGAAGAGGAAGCTTTTATGATCACACAGGACAGGACATAAAGTGCATCTCAATAATCTGAAGTGGCCTCCTCTCCTTATCTCCTCTCTTTTATCTTGACTCATCTGAAAACACAAGATAGGTCAAAGTAATATGGTGGCTGCCTATCGGGTCATTGCTTTCACCTGTCCAGTTCTCTGATATTGGTTTAGATGAAGGAAAGGAGACAAAAATCCACTGGAACGCCCCTCTAACTGGTAATTACTAGTGTAAACTCATCTATCAATCCACTGGAACGCCCCTCCTACTGGTAATTACTAGTGGAAACTCATCTATCAATCCACTGGAACACCCCTCCTACTGGTAATTACTAGTGTAAACCTCATCTATCAATCCACTGGAACGCCCCTCCAACTGGTAATTACTAGTGGGAAACTCATCTATCAATCCACTGGAACACCCCTCCAACTGGTAATTACTAGTGGGAAACTCATCTATCAATCCACTGGAACACCCCTCCTACTGGTAATTACTAGTGGAAACTCATCTATCAATCCACTGGAACGCCCCTCCTACTGGTAATTACTAGTGTAAACTCATCTATCAATCCACTGGAACGCCCCTCCTACTGGTAATTACTAGTGGAAACTCATCTATCAATCCACTGGAACGCCCCTCTAACTGGTAATTACTAGTGGGAAACTCATCTATCAATCCACTGGAACGCCCCTCCTACTGGTAATTACTAGTGGAAACTCATCTATCAATCCACTGGAACACCCCTCCAACTGGTAATTACTAGTGGAAACTCATCTATCAATCCACTGGAACGCCCCTCTAACTGGTAATTACTAGTGGTAAACTCATCTATCAATCCACTGGAACGCCCCTCCTACTGGTAATTACTAGTGGAAACTCATCTATCAATCCACTGGAACGCCCCTCCTACTGGTAATTACTAGTGGGAAACTCATCTATCAATCCACTGGAACACCCCTCTAACTGGTAATTACTAGTGGAAACTCATCTATCAATCCACTGGAACGCCCCTCCTACTGGTAATTACTAGTGGGAAACTCATCTATCAATCCACTGGAACGCCCCTCCTACTGGTAATTACTAGTGGGAAACTCATCTATCAATCCACTGGAACGCCCCTCCAACTGGTAATTACTAGTGGAAACTCATCTATCAATCCACTGGAACGCCCCGCCCCTAGTGGAAAACTCATCTATCAATCCACTGGAACACCCCTAGTGGGAAACTCATCTATCAATCCACTGGAACGCCCCTCCTACTGGTAATTACTAGTGAAACCTCATCTATCAATCCACTGGAACGCCCCTAGTGGGAAACTCATCTATCAATCCACTGGAACGCCCCTAGTGGGAAACTTGTCTATCATCTCTAAGCTACGACTTCTCCCACCACAGGAGGTTGGTGGCACCTTAATTGGGGAGGACGGGGTCGTGGTAATGGCTGGAGCAGAATAAATGGAATGGTATCAAATACATCAAACAATTGGTTTCCATGTGTTTGATACCATTCCATTCACTCCGGTCCAGCCATTATTATGAGCCGTGCTCCCTTCAGTAGCCTCCACTGTCTCCCACGTACTGAACTCTGACATCACATACTAAAGAAATGACCGACATCAGAGCATTTTTGGTAGGTAAATGCAAAACTTTTTTTAAATAAAATAAAATCTATTAAAGCTGCATTATGTACATTTTTATGTGACCCGACCAAGTTATTCACTATATATAAAAAAAAGTATCTGGACATCCCTTCAAATTAGTGGATTTGGCTATTTCAGCCACACCCGTTGCTGACAGGTGTATAAAATCGAGCACACCGCCATGCAATCTCCATAGACAAACATTGGCAGTAGAATGACTAGTCTCTAGTCATGAAATTACAATACAGGCAGGATAGCAAAGTCAATTCTGGATGTCAGTAGAGTTTTTGATTCATTCTCATGAATGACAACATTCTAGACCTGAGTAAACACCCATCTAAGGCTGGTATCTGGGGTAATCTGGTTAATGATTATACAAACTATTACGTTTCTCTTTCTTTGTAGAATGTTGACAGCTGTAACTTAATAGCTGCACTCACTGACACAGGATAAACTTGATCCCTCATGTTGGCTTGATCAAACTGGTAAGTTGCCCCGCACTATAGCTGTATGTACAAGTCTCCACATGGCCAGACGCATAGTGGTCTTCTCCCCTTTCAATGCTACTATGCTCATCCTTGAAAAATGCCTTGAGGTCTGAAAATAGACACAAGTTGAAATACTTTACAAACAATTATCTAGGCTAAGTAAAACAAAATTATTTTGGGATCTACTGCTATGCTAACTAGCTAGCTAGAGTGTAGTCAGTGGCTAGCTAAGACAGAGAAAGGGGACGTACAGAAGAGCTCTGATCACGCTGGTGAACTGTAGCTGACAGTGTCAGCTAGAGATGAAGTGCAGGAACTTCCTGCAGGAAGTTGTAGTCTTGCTGAGGTTGTAGTCTTGCTGAGGTTGTAGTCTTGCTGAGGTTGTAGTCTTGCTGAGGTTGTAGTCTTGCTGAGGTTGTAGTCTTATTGAGGTTGTAGTCTTGCTGAGGTTGTAGTCTTGCTGAGGTTGTAGTCTTATTGAGGTTGTAGTCTTATTGAGGTTGTAGTCTTGCTGAGGTTGTAGTCTTGCTGAGGTTGTAGTCTTATTGAGGTTGTAGTCTTATTGAGGTTGTAGTCTTATTGAGGTTGTAGTCTTGCTGAGGTTGTAGTCTTGCTGAGGTTGTAGTCTTGCTGAGGTTGTAGTCTTGCTGAGGTTGTAGTCTTGCTGAGGTTGTAGTCTTATTGAGGTTGTAGTCTTGCTGAGGTTGTAGTCTTATTGAGGTTGTAGTCTTGCTGAGGTTGTAGTCTTATTGAGGTTGTAGTCTTGCTGAGGTTGTAGTCTTGCTGAGGTTGTAGTCTTATTGAGGTTGTAGTCTTGCTGAGGTTGTAGTCGTATTGAGGTTGTAGTCTTGCTGAGGTTGTAGTTTTATTGAGGTTGTAGTCTTGATGAGGTTGTAGTCTTGCTGAGGTTGTAGTTTTATTGAGGTTGTAGTTTTATTGAGGTTGTAGTCTTATTGAGGTTGTAGTTTTATTGAGGTTGTAGTCTTGCTGAGGTTGTAGTCTTGCTGAGATTGTAGTCTTATTGAGGTTGTAGTCTTATTGAGGTTGTAGTCTTGCTGAGGTTGTAGTCTTGCTGAGGTTGTAGTCTTATTGAGGTTGTAGTCTTATTGAGGTTGTAGTTTTATTGAGGTTGCAGTCTTGCTGAGGTTGTAGTCTTATTGAGGTTGTAGTCTTGCTGAGGTTGTAGTCTTATTGAGGTTGTAGTCTTGCTGAGGTTGTAGTCTTGCTGAGGTTGTAGTCTTGCTGAGGTTGTAGTTTTATTGAGGTTGTAGTCTTATTGAGGTTGTAGTTTTATTGAGGTTGCAGTCTTGCTGAGGTTGTAGTCTTGCTGAGGTTGTAGTTTTATTGAGGTTGTAGTCTTATTGAGGTTGTAGTTTTATTGAGGTTGCAGTCTTGCTGAGGTTGTAGTCTTGCTGAGGTTGTAGTCTTATTGAGGTTGTAGTCTTGCTGAGGTTGTAGTCTTGCTGAGGTTGTAGTCTTGCTGAGGTTGTAGTCTTGCTGAGGTTGTAGTCTTATTGAGTTTGTAGTCTTGCTGAGTTTGTAGTCTTGCTGAGGTTGTAGTCTTGCTGAGGTTGTAGTCTTGCTGAGGTTGTAGTCTTGCTGAGGTTGTAGTCTTATTGAGGTTGTAGTCTTGCTGAGGTTATAGTCTTATTGAGGTTGTAGTCTTGCTGAGGTTGTAGTCTTGCTGAGGTTGTAGTCTTGCTACTCTGTTGCTAATTAGCATTTCGAATTTTTGAGAGTAAATTGAGGCAAATATATTGATAAAAGTCACCTTGCCAGAGAAAGAATTACATGGCTAACAAAACGTCACGCCAAGGTAAGCCTACACCACACACACAATTAATAATATATTTTTTGTAAAATATTTCACGATGTGAAAAATTATAGCGGAAAAAAAACATTGGAACCATTGTTGTGTTTTAATGGGTATTATGAGCGTCTACTGTGGTGGACTATTAGCCGTCACAGACACATCTATGCGTCTACTGTGGTGGACTATTAGCCGTCACAGACACATCTATGCGTCTACTGTGGTGGACTATTAGCCGTCACAGACACATCTACGTGTCTACTGTGGTGGACTATTAGCCGTCACAGACACATCTACGCGTCTACTGTGGTGGACTATTAGCCGTCACAGACACATCTACGCGTCTACTGTGGTGGACTATTAGCCGTCACAGACACATCTATGCGTCTACTGTGGTGGACTATTAGCCGTCACAGACACATCTATGCGTCTACTGTGGTGGACTATTAGCCGTCACAGACACATCTATGCGTCTACTGTGGTGGACTATTAGCCGTCACAGACACATCTACGCCTGCTAACAGTTCCATCTGAAAATGCTCACTGCGTCTCCATCAGAATATCATGTTCATGTTGCTTTCCGAATCATCTCTTGTATTCATCACAACTCACACATTAGTTTGGTACAGCAGAGGTTAATATAAGCCTCGCTGTCTGCCTGTAGAGTCTCCAGTACCCAGCTGTCAGAGGTTGCAACCAGTACCTTTTATTGTGCAGAGGGTTTTGAGTTCACTTCCTGGTTTGGGGAGAAAGGGACAGAACTCACTCTGTTATATCAATACCTGTCGCTTACTCTGCTTTGTTAAAAAGTGAATCATGACAACACATTAAATACTGTGTTGTTGTGTCTCTACAGCTGAACAACTCCTTGTCACGTTCTGACCTTTATTTCCTTTGTTTTAACTGGTATGTTACTGATATTAATTGAAAGCACTTAATAGACAGGACTACAGAATCTCCCATTGGAGAATAATGAACAAGGGCTCATTTTGGCACTAAACATTGGAGTTTTGCTGGGAATGTTTTTCAGATTTTTTAAAATGAATGTTCAGCATTAAAGGGCCATTCTAAATGGATAAATTGGACAGATCTTGCCAGCGGACCACCAGTTGAATAGCCCTGACCTAGATGTTTAAAAATGTATTGCGAGAGCTTTGCTTCCTTTTGTTTTTATTTTGGAAGCCAGTTAATTCAACCTCTCATAAGATGCAAGTCACTGACATGAGTATTGTCATTTCATTACTTGAAATGGTTCTTATTTTATTAATTTTTCAGTTGAGCTCAAAAATGGACAATACATCTGTTTCAACCAGAGAAGTGGTTCCGCAACTGGAAAGAACAGAGTGTATTTATAAGTATCAATGTACATTATATCACACAGGGTTCGGGTCAATTCAATTTAAATTCCAGTCAATTCAAGAAGTACACTGAAATTCCAATTCTCTTCAATGGTTTTCAATTAGGAAAATGTGGAATTGGAATTTGGTTTACTTTCTGAATTGACTACATTTTAAATGGAATTAACCCCAACCCTTATATCACAACACAAAATGGCTGAGATTATTTCATTCCTGCACAGGTTTGGGAAAAATGTTTGGGATACTTGTGCAATAGCCATTTTAGAGCTTGTTTCACTTCCAAAGTTTAATATGTATCCCATATTTCTAGCACGCAATGGCTACATCAAGCACTACAAACTCTACAAAACTTTTTTTGTATTATTTTGTGCCCAATAGAAATTTATGGTAAATCATGTATTGTGAAATTTTGGAGTCACCTTTATTGCAAAAAAGAAACACTTCCACCTGAATGTGGATGCTACAGACATCTTACCCTGCCCCCACCCCAATGGATATGTTTCATGCTGAATATCCACCACTAGTCATCTACCTGCTCCCCCTGGCTGTCACAGGAAAGGTTGAGAAAGACCATGAGCCAAAATACTGTAGATATAATATTTCTACAGCGCTATCTAGAACCTAAAGGGGTTATTCGTCTGTTCCCATAGGATTACTATTTTGTGCATTAGCCTACAAAATAGGTAATGGAATGATTACAAATAAGGAAGAAGCATGATTAACTATGCATTTCTTGATTGCATAAAATAACGCATTTTAATCAGGACATGATTGTACAGTTATTGGTTTAGTAATTTAGAGTTGATATGTTGGAGGAAAACGGTTCAAGTTTTCAGTGACCAGACAATGTCTTCAGTAAAACAAAATGTATCAATTCTGATTGTTTTTATGTTTACAGCTCAACAAACACATGCTTGGATATGATTCTAAAGACTCAATCAGCAGCGTAGAAATAACATCAGATGAATATGGGTCAGGAACAGAAAGGGACAGTGAGAGCAGCGTAGAGCGCTGCACTGTATTGAAGAACAAAGGCCCCACCAAAGCAATATCTGCTCCTAAAGACGCCCAAACAACACCTATAAAAGACATAGAAATACTGAATCTGACACCTCTGTGCAAGAATCCACAAGTTCAGTTGAAGTCATGCACATTTTTTTTCTCCTTTATTTAACTAGGCAAGACAGTTAATAACAAATTCTTAGTTTCAATGACGGCCTAGGAACAGCGGGTTAACTGCCTTGTTCAGGGGCAGAACGACATATTTTTACCTTGACAGCTCGGGGATTTGATCCAGCAACCTTTCGGAAGTCGTAAATACCAGTTGAATGCATTCATGTAATTTGAACTCATTGATAAACGGCGATTGGCTATTGGCCAACAACTGCGTCAACTATAAACTAAAAGTACAGCGATCATGCTTATAAACAAATTATAGAGTTCAATAACAGATTTTTATAAATAATGTTTTGTTGCATTTAACTGCCAAAAATGCTGTTATAGAAACCATTTCCTTAGTAGGTGACGTCAGAGGTCACCATCTGATAGAAGTGGGAGGTCAGGATGATAGACGAGTTTCCCACTAGTAAATACCAGTTGGAGGGGAGTTCAAGAGGTAAATTCCCACTTCCCACTTGGTAACAAACGCACCATGACACTGCTTCCTTCAGTGCCTGATGCGTACTTGTGACTCTCATAAAGTAGGCTTGTCTGTAGCACGGTACATCTCCCTGGGGTAATATGAAAGCCTTGCCCTCACTAAGCCATTCCTCCTAAATCATTTCCCAGTGTGCCTTGCCTTTTCTAGTGAATTGTAACATTACCACCCATGACTATTTGTTAGTGACAGAGACATGGTTGTTGAATTCGGTCCTGTGGCCTTAACTAAGTTAATTCCTAGGCGTATATTATCATCATAAAGTCTATCATCGTAAAGTCTATCATCGTCTTTGACAATACATTACATCTCTGAAGGTACATTGTGTATATTCATATTTTTGTACTCCAGGGAACTATACTGTACCCTTATTTCTAAGTGTGTGTATACCTGCTTACCTGCCTGTCTCTCTCGTCTGCCTTTCTCTGTCTGTCTGTCACTGTCTGTCTCTCTCGTCTGCCTTTCTCTGTCTGTCTGTCACTGCCTGCCTGTGTGTGCGCCACTTTGTTTGCCTGTCTGTCTGTCTGTCTGTCTGCCTGCCCGTCTGTCCCCCTGCCTGCCCTTCTGTCTGCCCCCCTGCCTGCCCGTCTGTCCCCCTACCCGCATGTCTGTCTGTCTGCTTTTGTCTGTCTGTCTCTCTGCATGCCTATATGTTTAATTTTGTAAATAAAAAAAATCTGCCCCCCCAAAAAGTTATGTCCTGCTCCTTCCCTGACTTTTCCTGAATGTTTGTATTTTACACTGCTCATTTCTCAGAATTTTGAAATCACACAAGTATTTAGAGCCTTTGTACCAGTTTTTCCCCCACCTATTCCCAAATTAATCTGCCAAGACAATGTGCTGTAGGACGTTGGTACCTATTCCCAAATTAATCTGCCAAGACAATGTGCTGTAGGACGTTGGTACCTATTCCCAAATTAATCTGCCAAGACAATGTGCTGTAGGACGTTGGTACCTATTCCCAAATTAATCTGCCAAGACAATGTGCTGTAGGACGTTGGTACCTATTCCCAAATGAATCTGCCAAGACAATGTGCTGTAGGACGTTGGTACCTATTCCCAAATGAATCTGCCAAGACAATGTGCTGTAGGATGTTGGTACCCAGCCAGGTGCTAATGAGTCTCTCTCTCCTCACTGAATGAATGACAAATGGATGAATGGGCCATAATTGTGCACCTAATCTCACAATTGAATTTAAATGAGGCCTAACTGAACGATAAGGAGGGTGAAGAGGTTGATTTAATTTAGAAAGACAATAGTGTAATGAGTGTGTTATGCCTATTTACCAGTAGCAAATCATTTGACAGCATGACTTGTGGGTTGATACCATTACTTTGACATTTTACGTCGTAATAATGAAAAACATATCCTTGGCTCTATCGAAGTTGATGAGCGGGAGACAAACGATGCCAGTCAGCCTGCACAGCCGGCCCATTGAAACTACACCAAAACTAATTTCACACATAAAAGTATGTGTTTGCATTCTCAGCACCATGCACCCCACTGGACCTGGCATGAGAACCACATAAACGTCAATAAAAAACTACAGCTGCCGAGCAGGCAGCAGGTCCTGCTCTCCCTCTTCCCCAAGCACCACAGCACGAAGCAGGCAGCAGGTCCTGCTCTCCCTCTTCCCCAAGCACCACAGCACCAAGCAGACAGCAGGTCCTGCTCTCCCTCTTCCCCAAGCACCACAGCACCCACTTGGGAAAAATAAGACACAATGTCATGGTGGTAGGTGCACAGGCAACATGGCCCATGAAAACTGTGCAGGACAACCGATTTGTTTGTGGGGCCTGCTCACACAAATCCCCGAACCAAACCATAAAGAGAAGACAGATTGATTAATGTGTAAAGGCACAGATATAAGGGAACTACAGTGTATGATACAATCAACAAATTACTGTTTTTACATCTTGTCATGAATATATTTATTTTTTATGCAATTCATCCTTTACAATTGTTCATGCACTGGTGCTTTTGTTCAGGAATACAACAAATCATTTCACCTGGCTGGTTATACTATTATTATTATTATTATCTTATTATTATGTTTTTTTGTTTCAGTATGAAGCTGTAACTGGACGTTATTCATTACTATAACTCTATTACAAATTGAATCTATAAATATTCAGAAGAACAGGAGATTATAATAGGACAGTTTCACAAGGTTAGTCACATGCTCAGTTATGTGGACACACACAATTAACATTTTCATTTACAGTGTGTGTGTGTGTGTGTGTGTGTGTGTGTGTGTGTGTGTGTGTGTGTGTGTGTGTGTGTGTGTGTGTTATTGTGTGTCCAGTGTGTGTGTCCAGTGTGTGTTATTGTGTGTCCAGTGTGCAAGTGTGTGTGTCCATTGACACAGAGTTACCATGGTTATTATTGACAGAATAAACTGGTCCAAACTGGTGTGTGCGTGTTACTCCATGTCTTTAAATGTCATATTCTGATCAAACATAAAACACATGATTAGAGTGAAACATCATGTTTTGTTTGACACAGGGAACACCTGACACAGGGACACTGAAGAGGTGTCATTAACCTCAAAACCTGGGTAGAGGGGCTCAGTGAATGTGGTGTGGAATGTGTGCAGGTGTGTCAGTGAGTCAGAGGAGACTCTGTAGAAGGACAGAGTGTCGGCTGGCCAGTCCAGATACACTCCTACTCTGTGGGAGCTGGAGGAGGGGACGTCAATGGTCGTGTGATTATTATTGTGCCTGGCAGTGTAACGGTTGTCAGAGCAGAACAGACTCCAAGACTTCTCATTGGATCCAATAACACAGTCATTACCCTCCCCACTCCTGCTGATTCCTTTATATGTCACTCCAATATCAGCCAATCCCCCACTCCACTCTACCTCCCAGTAACAGCGCCCAGTCAGACCCTCTCTACACAGCACCTGTTTCCAGCCCTCAAATCTCTCTAGGTGATCAGGATACGGCTGCTCCTCTCTCCTACATGTCACCTTTCTGTTCTCCTCAGACAGAGAGAGGAATCTGTTTACTGTGTTTGGGTCCAGTGTGAGATCACAGGCATCTGATGGATGAAACCAGACACAATGTTAGAAATCATCATCATTCACATTAGAATGTTAATTCCCTAGCGACCTCTATGCTCTCGTTGGCTGGCCCTCACTACATATCCGTCACCAAACCCACTGGCTCCAGGTCATCTATAAGTCTTTGCTAGGTAAAGCCCCGCCTTATCTCAGCTCACTGGTCACCATAGCAACACCCACCCGTAGCACGTGCTCCAGCAGGTATATTGCACTGGTCATACCCAAAGCCAACACTTACTTTAGCCGCCTTTCCTTCCAGTTCTCTGCTGCCAATGACTGGAACGAATTGCAAAAATCTCTGAAGCTGGAGTCTTATATCTCCCTCTCTAACTTTAAGCATCAGCTGTCCGAGCAGCTTACCGATCACTGTACCTGTACATAGCCCATCTGTAAATAGCCCACCCAACTACCTCATCCCCATATTGTTATTTATCCTCTTGCTCTTTTGCACCCCAGTATCTCTACTTGCACATCATCATTTGCAAATCTATCACTCCAGTGTTAATGCTAAATTGTAATTATTTTGCGCCTCTATGGCATATTTATTGCCTTACCTCCCTACTCTTCTACATTTACACACACTGTACACAGATCCTTCTATTTTTATTTTCCTTTGTGTTATTGACTGTACGTTTGTTTATGTGTAACTCCGTGTTGTTGTTTTTGTCACACTGCTTTGCTTTATCTTGTCCAGGTCGCAGTTGTAAGTGAGAACTTGTTCTCAACTAGCCTACCTGGTTAAATAAAGGTGAAATAAAAAGAAGGGGAAAAAGATGATGTGTCTAGATATCAAAAGGAGAAGTTAAGGTAACTTGAGACTTGTTGAATGATCATATGCTATACTGTATGGTAATATAAAACACACTTACTCCCATTAATTACACACACACACACACACACACACACACACACACACACACACACACACACACACACACACACACACACACACACACACACACACACACACACACACACACACACACACACACACACACACACACACACATCCTGAATACACACAAACATCCTGAACACACAAACATCCTGGACACACACACACCTGTATGTCTGCATGAACACACATTTCTAGCGTAACACGAACACGCCACACATATACACTCACATTGTCAAAGAAACTCTTGTAAACGTTGGTGTCCCTGATTTCTGCTTCTGTAGAACTACAGCTGATATTTAATGTGACCAAGTAAGTCATGATGGTGGTCTTTGACTTTGACTTAACTTGAATTCAGACTTATTCTTAGTTATATTCTTCACAGCAGTCAACACTCACATTTTCTAAGCCCAGGTTTCATTGTGTTCTCTCCACCATGTTCCACACTGTAGCGGTAAGCAGAAGAACAGACAGTCATTGAGTGATACACGTGAACACACACACACACACACGTGAACACACACACACGTGAACACACACACACACACACACACACACACACACACACACACACACACACACACACACACACACACACACACACACACACACACACACACACACACACACACACACACACACACACACACACACACACACACACACACACAGCATATAACTTTGTCCAAGTGGTGGTAAGAATGTTTGTCTTAACTGGCCTGATAACTCAAACATGTCTGATATGAACATTGACATAAATCTTCTACATACTTGAGTTTCTCCAGTCTGCAGTGTGGATCCTCCAGCCCAGCAGAGAGCAGTCTGACTCCTGAGTCTCCTGGGTGATTGTAGCTCAGGTCCAGCTCTCTCAGGTGTGAGGGGGTTGACCTCAGAGCTGAGACCAGAGAAGCACAGCCTTCCTCTGTGACTAGACAGCCTGACAGCCTGCAAAGAGTAAAATCATATTAAAATCACACTGCTATTCTTTGGTGGTGAAAATAGTGGGAGTATATTTTTTCAACATATTCAGATATATCAGTGTCCTGAAGCCCTTCATATCTATTCATAAATGAATGTATCATTTTTAGAAATTACAAAAAATCTAAGTATTGCTTGTAAAGAGAGAAATATAAAGTACAAATATTTGAGTAGACGGACTAGACCAGTTTAAAAAGCAGTATCAGTCAAAAGACAGACAGCGAGGTACCAGATTTAGATTGTATTGAGTATACAGTCCACACCATATATATTTTGACAGTGAAGCTAACATTTTAAATGTGGCTCTATACTCCAGCATATTGGATTTCAGATCAAATGTTTTATATGATGTGCCTCTTTCTCTTCTCTCAATCTGACCGCATATTTGCCAATTCCCCCTCTGTGAACTCCGGTCAAAACCGTAAGGCACAACTATTCCTCACCTGGAGGAGTCACCTGTGACAGTATTCATAAAGAGGAGGAGTGCTGCTCTAGGATCAGTGTGCCGGGGATATGCTGATCTTAGATGGAATACTGTGGCATGTCAACACCTTAGAATTTCTGACATCTGGTAGGCCATTTTATAATTTCTGACATCTGGTAGGCCATATTATAATTTCTGACATCTGGTAGGCCATATTATAATTTCTGACATCTGGTAGGCCATATTATAATTTCTGACATCTGGTAGACCATATTATAATTTCTGACATCTGGTAGGCCATATTATAATTTCTGACATCTGGTAGACCATATTATAATTTCTGACATCTGGTAGACCATATTATAATTTCTGACATCTGGTAGGCCATATTATAATTTCTGACATCTGGTAGACCATATTATAGTTTCTGACATCTGGTAGGCCATATTATAGTTTCTGACATCTGGTAGGCCATATTATAGTTTCTGACATCTGGTAGGCCATATTATAGTTTCTGACATCTGGTAGGCCATATTATAATTTCTGACATCTGGTAGGCCATATTATAGTTTCTGACATCTGGTAGGCCATATTATAGTTTCTGACATCTGGTAGGCCATATTATAACTTCTGACATCTGGTAGGCCATATTATAGTTTCTGACATCTGGTAGGCCATATTATAATTTCTGACATCTGGTAGGCCATATTATAATTTCTGACATCTGGTAGATCATATTATAATTTCTGACATCTGGTAGGCCATATTATAATTTCCCACATCTGGTAGATCATATTATAATTTCCCACATCTGGTAGGCCATATTATAATTTCTGACATCTGGTAGAGCATATTATAATTTCTGACATCTGGTAGATCATATTATAATTTCTGACATCTGGTAGGCCATATTATAATTTCTGACATCTGGTAGGCCATATTATAATTTCCCACATCTGGTAGGCCATATTATAATTTCTGACATCTGGTAGAGCATATTATAATTTCTGACATCTGGTAGAGCATATTATAATTTCTGACATCTGGTAGAGCATATTATAATTTCTGACATCTGGTAGATCATATTATAATTTCTGACATCTGGTAGGCCATATTATAATTTCTGACATCTGGTCGGCCATATTATAATTTCTGACATCTGGTAGGCCATATTATAATTTCCCACATCTGGAAGCCCATTTGTTTGTCAACTATAGTCAGATACATGCAGATTCTCTTCTGTCATAACTTGTTGAAGACTAAATAAAGTAGTGCTCAGCAGAATAATGTTTTACATTGATAGACTAAATAAAGTAGTTCCCTCCAGAATAATGTTTTACATTGATAGAATGAATGCATTAGTAATCTAGTTAACACGGGTAAAGTTGTCTGTTTTGTTTAGGGACACATTAACAACAGAACAGTGGAAAGATTGGTTCTGTGCAAAATGTCCAAATGTCATCAGTTTGACCCGTTTTAAGGAAATTAAAAGCTGAGCAAACGATTAACTACGTTTAATCTTGGGTGCATATTTTATGTAGTTGAAATACTGTCTGCTTGAATAATATAATCAAAAATAACACATTACATGCCCATTCCAAAATAAACCATATTTCTCCACTCCTGTTCCCAAAGACAACATGTGCATTTGTTGTATCATGCTTAATTCTGCAGGAGTTAATATCACACTACAGCTGAGAGGTTATAGACCTACAGTCACTATCCCTATTTTAGTTACTATTCCATTTAACACAAATTAAATGAGGAATAGGAATATTGTGTTTATTCATGGATACAGGGATACTTGTGAGCGGGATATCAAAGGTGCAAGTTAAAACTTCTACTTGCTACAAAACCCGGATCCGGGAGCACCCCCCACAGTAAAAAAGCTGACTAGCATAGCCTAGCATAGCGTCACAAGTAAATAGTAGCATCTAAATATCATTAAATCACAAGTCCAAGACACCAGATGAAAGATACAGATCTTGTGAATCCAGCCATCATTTCTGATTTTTAAAATGTTTTACAGGGGAGACACAATATGTAAATCTATTAGCTAACCACCATAGCAAAAGACACCACTTTTTTTCTCCACCATTTTTCCCCCTGCATCAGTAGCTATCACTAATTCGACTAAATAAAGATATATATAGCCACTAACCAAGAAACAACTTCATAAGATGACAGTCTGATAACATATTTATGGTATAGGATAGTTTTTTTTAGAAAAATGTGCATTTTTCAGGTATAAATCACAGTTTTACATTGCAGCTGCAATCTGAAATAGCGTTGGAAGGAGCCGGAATAATTACAGAGACCGACGGCAAATACATAATTACTCATCATAAAACATTACTGAAAAATACACAGCCTACAGCAATTGAAAGACACAGATCTTGTGAATCCAGACAATATTTCAGATTTTCTAAGTGTTTTACAGCGAAAACACAATATAGCATTATATGAGCGTACCACAATAGCCAGAATCACAACCGCATTTACCAGCAGTAAATGTTAGCGATCGTAACAACCCAACAAAAGATATATAATTTTACTAACCTTGATATACTTCATCAGATGACAGTCCTGTAACATCATATTACACAATGCATATAGCTTTTGTTCGAAAATGTGCATATTTAGCATCACAAATCGTGGTTATACTATGTAATCAGTACAAACATTGCATGCATTCTGGCCGGCGCCATCTTGGAGAAGCGCCTATTATAATAAAAAAACTATTCATAAACTTGACTAAAAAATATAAGTTGGACAACAATTGAAAGATAAATTAGTTCTTAATGCAATCGCTGTGTTAGATTTTTTAAATTAACGTTACTAGACATATAGTGTGCGTTGCAGCCAGACCAGTGCCTGCAAAAATGGCGAGCAAACACTATTACATTTTTCCACATAAATACGGAATAACATCATAAATAGTTCCTACTTTTGGACGAGCTTCCATCAGTATCTTGGGCAATGTGTCCTTTGTTCAAAAGAATAGTTGCTTTGTTGTAAAACGTCCTCTTCACCTTTGGAATTAGCTGCTAACAGTAGCTATGTCGCACACACATGTCCAAATCCTCAAACGAAATACTAAGGAAATTCAGAAAAATAGCAATATACTCGCATAAACTGATATAAATCGGTTTCAAATAACTTCGTTATGATGTTTCTAACACCTATATTTAATTAAATTACAGACGGATACATCTCTGGTCGATAACTGAGCGTTCCAAAATTTCATCCTGAGGTCTTGCCTTGCGCCATGACGAACGAGAAAAAGAAAGGTACTCTCGTTCCTTCCGGCTTTATAACCTCGGACAGCTACGTAGACAGCCCATTCCACTTCTCATTGGTTACTGACATCCAGGGGAAGGCGGGTGCAGTTCATTTCGGGCCATAGGATATACACAGAGCTTAAAACTGAACTGAGAACAGAGACTATTTTTCAGACCTTCGCAGTTCCTGTCATGGATTTCGCTGCAGATAGAGTTCTGGGTCACCCACAGACATAATTCAAACGGTTTTAGAAACTAGAAATTGTTTTCTATCCAATAGTAATAATAATATGCATATTGTACGAGCAAGAATTGAGTACGAGGCAGTTTAATTTGGAGATGCAAAAAAAGAAGAAGTGCTAACAGCACCCCCTATTGACAAAAGGTTTTAACAGTTTATCCCGAAAAAAAACCTTAAGCGGAATAAGAGCTACTATCATAAATAACACTGTGCGAGTGTAAACGTGATCACTGTTATAAAGTCTAGTCTACGGCAAGTGTTTACTGCCCAGTGTTGCCAACTAATTTTCAGGGTAAATTGCTAGAGGCAGGTTGATTTGTTGCTAAAAGTTGTCATTGCGTGATAACGTAAAACGGCGTCATGACGTAGAATATGCAATAACGTTACTGAAATTGACTGGCCATCTCAACGAAAAATATGATTTGACATTTGTTCAGGTACAGACTCCCACTATTTTCTGTTCTTCTGGCTGTACAATTTTGATTGAGACATGTTGTAAGTTCTGTTCAAGATCAAACATTCGTGACCAACTATATTCATTGGGTTTGGCTCGTCGAACCCGTACAACTGCTGCTGCTGTCAGCTAACAAATGAGGAATAGTCTGTTTATTCATGGACACAGGAATACTCGTGAGCGGGATATCAAAGGTAAACAGTTTATCCCGAATAAAACCTTAAGCGGAATATGAGCTACTATCGTAATACTATGCACGTGTAAACGTGGCCACTGTTGAAACAGTCTAGTCTACAGCAGGTGTTTACTGCCATCTAGTGGAACATACCAATTAAACACATTTATGAGGGTGTGGAGACGGCTGAGATGAAACCGAAAGTACATTTGTAATTTTGTACAGGATCCATTTTGAGACGACAGCAGACACCACTATTTGGAGAGTAAAACATAAGGTAAGTATTTTTGAACAATCTATTCTAAAAGACAGAGTCAGACAATGAATATCTGGAATGAGATATTACTAGTTAGTAGAACTGCTACTTGATCTTAGTTGCTGACAAACAGGAGTTTATCAGTCAAAAGTTGAGCAGCCTGAACCAGTTTCACCTTTTATTGAGTTGCAATTGGCTGACACAGATAACAAACTCGCATAGTTTTAAATTCGATTTT
The DNA here is from genome assembly GCF_045679555.1 of Salvelinus alpinus. Classification (NCBI taxonomy): domain Eukaryota; kingdom Metazoa; phylum Chordata; class Actinopteri; order Salmoniformes; family Salmonidae; genus Salvelinus; species Salvelinus alpinus. Next base: position 17,245,800 of record NC_092086.1, read on the forward strand.
ACTTGAAGATTGGGTGATTTCTTGACATGTATTGTTATAACAATAACATTTTCAAACACCCAGCACTAGAAACAGATCAGGGATGGGCAACCCTCCTGGAGAGCAAGCAGGATTTTCTTCCAGGCCTAATTACAAAATATAAAATGTTTGTGTACTTACCTTGAAAGCAGTCTATGGACAAGCAGACTGCAATCTATGATTTGGTTACCCACTGCCACCAACCATTAATATAACAATTTCCTGTGTAGAACCTTGTTGTAGTGGGAACACACTGGCATGTGTAGAACCTTGTTGTAGTGGTAACACTCTGGCATGTGTAGAACCTTGTTGTAGTGGTAACACTCTCTGGCATGTGTAGAACCTTGGTGTAGTGGTAACACTCTCTGGCATGTGTAGAACCTTGGTGTAGTGGTAACGTGTCGTGGTAACACTCTGGCATGTGTAGAACCTTGTTGTAGTGGTAACACTCTCTGGCATGTGTAGAACCTTGGTGTAGTGGTAACACTCTCTGGCATGTGTAGAACCTTGGTGTAGTGGTAACACTCTCTGGTCCCGTGTGGCTCAGTTGGTAGAGCATGGCGCTTGCAACGCCAGGGTTGTGGGTTCATCCCCACGGGGGGACCAGGATGAATATGTATGAACTTTCCAATTTGTAAGTCGCTCTGGATAAGAGCGTCTGCTAAATGACGTAAATGTAAATGTAGAACCTTGTTGTAGTGGGAACACTCTCTGGCATGTGTAGAACCTTGTTGTAGTGGTAACACTCTCTGGCATGTGTAGAACCTTGTTGTAGTGGTAACACTCTCTGGCATGTGTAGAACCTTGTTGTAGTGGTAACACTCTCTGGCATGTGTAGAACCTTGTTGTAGTGGTAACACTCTGGCATGTGTAGAACCTTGTTGTAGTGGTAACACTCTGGCATGTGTAGAACCTTGGTGTAGTGGTAACACTCTGGCATGTGTAGAACCTTGGTGTAGTGGTAACACTCTGGCATGTGTAGAACCTTGTTGTAGTGGTAACACTCTCTGGCATGTGTAGAACCTTGTTGTAGTGGTAACACTCTCTGGCATGTGTAGACCTTGTTGTAGTGGTAACACTATCTGGCATGTGTAGAACATTGGTGTTGTGGTAACACTCTCTGGCATGTGTAGAACCTTGTTGTAGTGGTATGATAATATAGAGCTGGAGAGATTTTCAATGCACCGGCAGAACAAGGAAGCTACGTCTGGTAATATGAGGGGTGGGGGTGTGGGTCTTTTTGTCAATAACAGCTGGTGCGCGATATTAAAGAAGTCTCGAGGTATTGCTCGCCTGAGGTAGAGTACCTTATGATAAGCTGTTGACCACACTATCTACCAAGAGAGTTCTCATCTATATTATTCGTAGCTGTTTATTTACCACCACAGACCTGGCACTAAGACCACACTCAACCAACTCCATAAGGCCATAAGCAAACAAGAACATTCTCACCCAGAAGCGGCGCTCGCGGTGGCCGGGGACTTTAATGCAGGCAAACTTAAATCAGTTTTATAAAATTTTTACCAGCATGTCACATGTGCAACCAGAGGGAAAAAAACTCTAGACCACTTTTACTCCACACACAGAGATGCATACAAAGCTCTCCCCTGCCCTCCAATATGCAAATCTGACCATAATCCTATACTCCTATACTGATTCTATACTCCCCTACCAGTGACTCGCTCAATACGGAAGTGGTCAGATGACGCGGATGCTATGCTACAGGACTGTTCTGCTAGCACAGACTGGAATATGTTCCGGGATCCATCCAATGGCATTGAGGAGTATACCACCTCAGTCATCGGCTTCATCAATAAGTGCATCGACGACGTCGTCCCCACAGTGACTGTACGTACATATCCCAACCAGAAGCCATGGAATACAGGCAACATCCGCATCGAGCTAAAGGCTAGAGCTGCCGCTTTTAAGGAGCGGTACAATAATCGGGACGCCTATAAGAAATCCTGCTATGCCCTCAGACGAACCATCAAACAAGCAAAGCGTCAATACAGGATTAAGATTGATTCCTACTACACCGGCTCTGACACTCGTCAGATGTGGCAGGGCTTGAAAACTATTACGGACTACAAAATGAAACCCAGACGCTCAGTGACGCAAGCCTACCAGATGAGCTAAATGCCTTTTATGCTCGCTTCGAGGAAAGCAACACTGAAGCATGCACGAGAGGACCAGCTGTTCTGGATGACTGTTTGATAACGCTCTCGGGAGCCGATGTGAGCAAGACCTTTTAACAGGTCAACATTCACAAAGCCGCGGGCCAGATGGATTACCAGGACGTGTACATAAAAGCATGCACGGACCAACTGGCAAGTGCTTTCGCTGATATTTTCAACCTCTCCCAAACTGAGTCTGTAATACCTACAGGTTTCAAGCAGACCACCATAGTCCCTGTTCCCAAGGAAGCGAAGGTAACCTGCCTAAATGATTACCGCCCCGTGGCACTCACGTTGGTTGCCATGAAGTGCTTTGAAAGGCTGGTCATGGCTCACATCAACAGCATCCCGGATACCCTAGACCCACACGCATACCACCCCAACAGATCCACAGATTACGCAATCTCAATCGCACTCCACACTGCCCTTTCCCACCTGGACAAAAGGAACACCTATGTGAGAATGCTGTTCATTGACTACAGCTCAGCGTTCAACACCATAGTGCCCACAAAGCTCATCACTAAGCTAAGGACCCTGGGACTAAACACATCCCTCTGCAACTGGATCCTGGACTTCCTGACGGGCCGCCCCCAGGTGGTAAGGGTAGGCAACAACTCATCTGCCACGCTGATCCTCAACACAGGGGCCCCTCAGGGGTGTGTACTTAGTCCCCTCACGCCAAGCTTTCTTCAAAAGTTGGCAGCCCTGTTCGCTGCTACTTGTCTCAATTTTTGTCACATTATGCAAATATTTTGTATAAAGGGGGAGGGGACCGCATCGGACATGGTGTGAATGGTTTTGTGTGTCAAAATCTGAATCTTTATTCTTTTATCGAATTGGGACAAAAAAATCGCTACATCAAAAAGGACTCGTTTCGTGGGACGACCCTGGCTATGTGGCGACCAGGTTGCTGGGGTTGATGGCGCCCGAGACGCGTTTCTCCTTAACCTACCACAGCCCAGTTATAGGCGCCGGTTTGGAGAAAAGTTAGGTTCCGACGGTTTCTATACAGATATCCACACAAACAATCCGGACGAGGATTGTGTCACGGATTATAGATATGCCTTCAGTAATAGGTTTATCGGAAACAATTGGTAACCCCCTGAAATGTTTTGCTGAATAGCAGCCCTATTTTTACGGCCTCCACATTGTATGGGCTCCCGAGTGGCGAAGCGGTCTAAGGTACTACATCTCAGTGCAAGAGGTGTCACTGCAGTCTCTGGTTCGAATCCAGGCTGCATCACATCTGGCTGTGATTGGGAGTCCAATAGGGCGGTGCACAATTGGCCCAGCGTCGTCTGAGTTTGGCTGGGGCAGGCCGTCATTGTAAATAAGAATTTGTTCTTAACTGACTTGCCTAGTTACATTTTTTTTAAAGCTACCTGTGAGGATGATAAGTTGTTGGACGTTCAATAGTCTCAGGCTTGTGATATGGTCCTTTATCATTGTGACCGACCTGATGGTCTAAAATTCAAAAGAAAATGTGATTTGTATACGATGATTGTTTTAGTCAAATACAGTATCTGTTGGTAAATGTTTTATTTCTAATAGATGTTATTAATAATAGAGAACAATTGATATTCAAGACTATCTTGTAACTGTGTTAACCACAACCAACATGTTGGATCTCTGTTTAGGGCTCAGTGCTCCAAAATGAGTCTCTCTGGGGAGAGAGAGGAGGGGGGCCCTGCCTCTAAAAGGAGTCGTCTCTCTGGGGAGAGAGAGGAGGAGGGCCCTGCCTCTAAAAGGAGTCGTCTCTCTGGGGAGAGAGAGGAGGAGGGCCCTGCCTCTAAAAGGAGTCGTCTCTCTGGGGAGAGAGAGGAGGAGGGCCCTGCTTCTAAAAGGAGTCTCTCTGGGGAGAGAGAGGAGGGGGGCCCTGCTTCTAAAAGGAGTCTCTCTGGGGAGAGAGAGGAGGGGGGCCCTGCCTCTAAAAGGAGTCTCTCAGGGGAACATGACACCAAAGCTAAGAGGTAAGATGATAATATTTCAAATGACAAATAAATATATATTTAATAATTAAGTTCCCCAGCTGAGCTCAGAGTAAATGAGACAAAATGCTTACCGTAATACTGTATGACTACAAACATCATTCAAATTTCAGAATTATCATAATCAACCTTTCAACTCTCCTATTGCTAACACCTCAATATCTGTGTCTCAATATCTGCTGATGTAAAAAGGGCTTTATAAATTAATTTGATTGATACTACTACTGATGATACTATTACTACCTGTACCACAGCAGTCTCCAACGCTACCAGGCTGTATCACAAACGGCTGTGATTGGGAGTCTCATAGGGCGCCGCACAATTGGCCCAGTGTCGTCTGTGTTTGGCCAGCGTAGACCGTCATTGTAAATAAGAAATGTTTAAAAAAAATAATTTGTTCTTAACTGACTTGCCTCTGTTAGGTTCTAATTTTTCAGAGTAAATAATTCACGGACGCTAGAGAAGCTTAACCACATGTAATTCTTCCCAAAGGGCCGACACAGCTGTATTCAGACAGACATGTTCCCTCCATTACAAGTATATATACTCCACTTTGTATATCTAGGAACTAGGAACAGTGGGTTTACTGCCTAGTTCAGGGGCAGAACAACAGATTTTTACATTGTCAGCTCAGGGATTCGATCTTGCAACCTTGTGGTTACTAGTCCAACGCTCTAACCACTAGGCTAGCTGCCGCCCCATTTGCTAATACTACTGCTGCTACAACTGCTGCTGCTGCTACTACTACTACTACTACTACTACTACTACTACTACTACTACTACTACTACTACTACTACTACTACTACTACTACTACTACTACTACTACTACTACTACTACTACTACTACCACCACTACTATTACTACTATTGCCACTACTCCTGCTAGTCCTACTGCTGCTGCTACTGCTATTACTGCTACTACTAGTGCTGCTACTACTACTACTACTGCTACTACTACTACTGGTACTACCACTACTACTACTACCACTACTACTACTACTACTACCACTGCTACTACTACTACTACTACTACTACTACTACCACTGCTACTACTACTGCTGCTATTACTTTTACTGCTACTACTGCTAATGCTGCTACTAATGCTACTACTACTACTACTACTACAACTAATGCTACTACTACTACTGCTAGTAATACTACTACTAATGCTGCTATTAATGCTGCTACTACTACAACTAATGCTGCTACTACTACTGCTACTACTACTGCTACTACTACTACTACAACTAATGCTACTACTACTACTGCTGGTACTACTACTGGTACTACTACTACTGCTACTACTGCTGCTACTAATGCTACTACTACTACTAATGCTGCTACTACTACTACTAATACTACTGGTACTACTGCTACTACTACTGCTACTACTACAACTAATGCTACTACTACTACTGCTGGTACTACTACTGGTACTACTACTACTGCTACTACTTCTACTACTAATGCTACTGCAGGTGGTGGAAAAAGTACAGTGTTGTCATACTTGAGTAAAATTAAAGACTTAAACCACGACTACTACTACTACTACTACTACCACCACTACCACCACCACCACTACCACCACCACAACTACTACCACCACTACCACCACCACAACTACTACCACCACTACTACTACTACTACCACCAGCACCACAACTACTACCACCACTACCACCACCATAACTACTACCACCACTACCACCACCACAACTACCACCACCACCACTATTACCACCACTACCACCACCACAACTACTACCACCACTACCACCACCACAACTACCACCACCACTACTACTACTACCACCACCACAACTACCACCACCACTACTACCACAACTACTACCACCACTACCACCACCACCACAACTACTACCACCACCACAACTACCACCACCACCACCACAACTACTACCACCACTACCACCACCACAACTACTACCACCACTACCACCACCACAACTACCACCACCACCACTATTACCACCACTACCACCAGCACTATTACCACAACTACCACCACCACTACTACTACTACCACCACCACAACTACCACCACCACTACTACCACAACTACTACCACCACTACCACCACCACCACAACTACTACCACCACCACAACTACCACCACCACCACTATTACCACCACTACTACCACCACTACCACCACCACAACTACTACCATCACTACCACCACCACAACTACCACCACCACTACTACTACTACCACCACCACAACTACCACCACCACTACTACCACAACTACTACCACCACTACCACCACCACAACTACTACCACCACCACAACTACCACCACCACCACCACCACAACTACTACCACCACCACAACTACTACCACCACTACTACCACCACCACAACTACTACCACCACCACAACTACCACCACCACAACTACCACCACCACTACTACTACCACTACTACTACCACCACCACTACCACCACAACTACTACCACCACTACTACTACCACCACTACCACCACTACTACCACCACCACCACTACTACCACCACAACTACTACCACCACTACTACTACCACCACTACTACTACCACCACCACAACTACTACCACCACTACTACTACCACCACTACTACTACCACTACTACTATCTGTAGTGGATGGTCTACTCTGTTAGAGGATCAGTATCTCTCTCTCTCCTTTATCTCTGTAGTGGATGGTCTACTCTGTTAGAGGATCAGTATCTCTCTCTCCTTTATCTCTGTAGTGGATGGTCTACTCTGTTAGAGGATCAGTATCTCTCTATCCTTTATCTCTGTAGTGGATGGTCTACTCTGTTAGAGGATCAGTATCTCTCCCTCTCCTTTATCTCTGTAGTGGATGGTCTACTCTGCCAGAGGATCAGTAGTAATATCTACAAGTCTCTCTCTCCTTTATCTCTGTAGTGGATGGTCTACTCTGCCAGAGGATCAGTCCAGGTGTGCAGTGTGTCACCAGGTGCTGAGGAATCCAGTCTCTATCACCTGTGGACACAGGTTCTGCAGACAGTGCATCACCAGATATTGGGAGAAACCTGCTCCTTCAGGAGACTATGACTGTCCTCAGTGTAGAAAGAGATCCAGAACACGTCCTGTACTACAGCACCTGAGTGAACCTGATGATGCAAGAGTCTCTGAAAACAGTAATACCACTTGTACACGTGTGCTAAGTCAATACCTCAATATGATTTACAGTAGTTAACTACAATAATAGAGATAATATAAGTTACTGTAGTTGTGGAAGATCCATGTTTCATCCTGTCAAAGAATGTGTCTGATACACATCCTTTTTACTCTTCCCTCTTAGTGGATGACAGCCTGCAGAGAGCCATAGTAAACCATAAAGACAGTCTGACAAGGAGGTATGAATGTGTGATAGAAGGTATGGAAAAAGCAGGGAATCAAACTCCCCTCAACAGGATTTACACAGAGCTCTACATCACAGAAGGAGAGAGTGAAGGGGTTAACAATGAACATGAGGTGTGGCAGCTAGAGACAGCATCCAGGACACCAACCTCACATGACACAGCAATCCACTGCAATGACATCTTTAAACCCTTACCTGGCCAAGAGAGAAGCATCAGAACCGTGCTGACGAATGGCATCGCTGGCATTGGAAAAACAGTCTCTGTGCAGAAGTTCATCCTAGACTGGGCTGAAGGGAAGGCAAACCAAGATGTGGATATCATATTTGTGCTTCCTTTCCGGGAGCTGAACTTGATTAAAGATCGGATGTACAGTCTTCTCAGACTTTTAAATGACTTCCACACAGAACTAGACATAGGCAATGCAAAGAAACTCACTGCCTGTAAAGCTATGTTCATCTTGGATGGTTTGGATGAAAGCAGATTTCCATTGGATTTCCAGCATATTGAAATGGTGTCTGATGTCACACAGGCATCGTCTGTTGATGTTCTGCTAAGAAATCTCATCAAGGGAAATCTGCTTCCCTCTGCTCTCCTTTGGATAACTACTACTACTACTACTACTAATACTTTTACTACTACTACTAATATTTTTACTACTACTACTAATACTTTTACTGCTACTACTACTACTACTACTATTACTAGGTGGATTCCTCTTGGTTTTTAAACTGAGAAAAAAAAAAATCCCTGTATGTTTGCCAGGGTCCAGCAGAAGAGACCAGACTCACCTGAACCCAGCTGTGTGTCCATGAAGAGTGGCCGGTCTATGGAGGAGCCAATCACATTCAGAAAAGGAGATTGTACCACTGATCCAGGGTAAGAACTGAAAAATGTGGCAGTGTTTTACATACTACTACTACTACTGCTGCCACTACTACTGGTACTACCACTACTACTACTACCACTACTACTACTACTACTACCACTGCTACTACTACTACTACTGCTACTACTACTACCACTGCTACTACTATTGCTACTGCTATTACTACTACTGCTACTACTGCTAATGCTGCTACTAATGCTACTACTACTACTACTACTACAACTAATGCTACTACTACTACTGCTAGTAATACTACTACTAATGCTGCTATTAATGCTGCTACTACTACAACTAATGCTGCTACTACTACTGCTACTACTACTGCTACTACTACTACTACAACTAATGCTACTACTACTACTGCTGGTACTACTACTGGTACTACTACTACTGCTACTACTGCTGCTACTAATGCTACTACTACTACTAATGCTGCTACTACTACTACTAATACTACTGGTACTACTGCTACTACTACTGCTACTACTACTACTACAACTAATGCTACTACTACTACTGCTGGTACTACTACTGGTACTACTACTACTGCTACTACTTCTACTACTAATGCTACTGCAGGTGGTGGAAAAAGTACAGTGTTGTCATACTTGAGTAAAATTAAAGACTTAAACCACGACTACTACTACTACTACTACCACCACTACCACCACCACCACTACCACCACCACAACTACTACCACCACTACCACCACCACAACTACTACCACCACTACTACTACTACTACCACCACCACCACAACTACTACCACCACTACCACCACCATAACTACTACCACCACTACCACCACCACAACTACCACCACCACCACTATTACCACCACAACTACTACCACCACTACCACCACCACAACTACCACCACCACTACTACTACTACCACCACCACAACTACCACCACCACTACTACCACAACTACTACCACCACTACCACCACCACCACAACTACTACCACCACCACAACTACCACCACCACCACCACAACTACTACCACCACTACCACCACCACAACTACTACCACCACTACCACCACCACAACTACTACCATCACTACCACCACCACAACTACCACCACCACTACTACTACAACTACTACCACCACTACCACCACCACCACAACTACTACCACCACCACAACTACCACCACCACCACCACAACTACTACCACCACTACCACCACCACAACTACTACCACCACTACCACCACCACAACTACTACCATCACTACCACCACCACAACTACTACCACCACTACCACCACCACCACTATTACCACCACTACCACCACCACAACTACTACCATCACTACCACCACCACAACTACCACCACCACTACTACTACTACCACCACCACAACTACCACCACCACTACTACCACAACTACTACCACCACTACCACCACCACAACTACTACCACCACCACAACTACCACCACCACCACCACCACAACTACTACCACCACCACAACTACTACCACCACTACTACCACCACCACAACTACCACCACCACTACTACCACAACTACTACCACCACTACCACCACCACAACTACTACCACCACCACAACTACCACCACCACCACCACCACAACTACTACCACCACCACAACTACTACCACCACTACTACCACCACCACAACTACTACCACCACCACAACTACCACCACCACAACTACCACCACCACTACTACTACCACCACTAATACTACCACCACCACTACCACCACAACTACTACCACCACTACTACTACCACCACTACCACCACTACTACCACCACCACCACTACTACCACCACTACTACTACCACCACAACTACTACCACCACCACCACAACTACTACCACCACAACTACTACCACCACTACTACTACCACCACTACTACTACCACCACCACAACTACTACCACCACTACTACTACCACCACTACTACTACCACCACCACAACTACTACCACCACTACTACTACCACCACTACTACTACCACCACCACAACTACTACCACCACCACAACTACTACCACCACGACTACCACCACGACTACAACTACCACTACAACTACCACTACTACCACTACTACCACCACAACTGCTACTACTACTACCACAACTACCACTACTACTACTACTACCACAACCATTACTACCACTACTACTACTACCACTACCACTACTATTACTACTACACCTACTACTACCAACACCACCACCACGACTACCACCACCACCACTACTACTACTGCCACTACTACTACTACTACCACCACTACTACTACTACTACCACTACTACCACCACCACTACTACTACTACTACCACCACTACTACTACTACTACCACTACTACCACTACTACTGCTACGACTACTACCACCACTACTACTACTACTGCCACTACTACCATCACCACCACTACCACTACTACCACCACCACTACTACTACCACCACTACTACTACTACTACTGCTACCACAACCACTGTGTGTAGATGGATAAGAAAATATTCAGCCTGAGTACTTTCTGAAGGCACTGTATACTACTACCACTACTACTACCACCACGACTACCACCACCACCACCACCACCACTACTACTACTGCTACTACTGCTACTACTACTGCTACCACAACCACTGTGTGTAGATGGGTAAGAAAATATTCAGCCTGAGTACTTTCTGAAGGCACTGTATACCACTACTACTACTATTACCACTACCACCACCACTACTACTACTACTACTACTGCTACCACCACTACCACTACTACTACTACTACGGCCAATTCCTACTACCACTACCACCACGACTACCACCACCACCACCACCACCACTACTACTACTACTACCACTACTACCACCACCACCACTACTACTACTACTACCACTACTACCACTACCACTACCACCACCACCACCACTACTACTACTACTACCACTACTACCACCACCACCACTACTACTACTACTACCACTACTACCACTACCACTACCACCACCACCACCACTACTACTACTACTACCACTACTACCACCACCACCACTACTACTACTACTACCACTACTACCACTACCACTACCACCACCACCACCACCACCACTACTACCACTACTACCACCACCACCACTACTACTACTACTACCACTACTACTACTACTACCACTACTACCACCACCACCACTACTACTACTACTGCCACTACTACCATCACTACCACCACCACCACCACCACCACTACTACTACTACTACCACTACTACCACTACTACCACCACTACTACTACTACTGCCACTACTACCATCACCACCACTACCACTACTACCACCACCACTACTACTACCACCACTACTACTACTACTACTGCTACCACAACCACTGTGTGTAGATGGGTAAGAAAAAATTCAGCCTGAGTACTTTCTGAAGGCACTGTATACTACTACTACTACTACTACTACCACTACTACTACGACCAATTCCTACTACTGCTGCTGCTGCTACTACCACTACTTCCTACTACTTCTTCCTACTACTACTACTTGATGGATTCCTCTCACAGATATTGATTTTACAACTGATACTGATCCATGGTAAGAACTGAAAAGTCAAGATTGTCATTTATCATGAAGATATTTCCATGGATTAACAAACCCATCTACAAATCAATCTAGTTCTTTGTTCCATTCTGATCATTAAAACATTCATGGTGTTACTGGAGGTCCATCTACTGTAAATGTCAAGGTCCTGATTCATACTGTATGACTCCAAACATCACTAAGGTCCTGATTCATACTGTATGACTCTAAACATCACTAAGGTCCTGATTCATACTGTATGACTCTAAACATCACCAAGGTCCTGATTCATACTGTATGACTCTAAACATCACTAAGGTCCTGATTCATACTGTATGACTCCAAACATCACTAAGGTCCTGATTCATACTGTATGACTCCAAACATCACTAAGGTCCTGATTCATACTGTATGACTCTAAACATTACTAAGGTCATGATTCATACTGTATGACTCTAAACATTACTAAGGTCATGATTCATACTGTATGACTCTAAACATCACTAAGGTCCTGATTCATACTGTATGACTCTAAACATCACTAAGGTCCTGATTCATACTGTATGACTACAAACATCACTAAGGTCCTGATTCATACTGTATGACTCCAAACATCACTAAGGTCATGATTCATACTGTATGACTCTAAACATCACTAAGGTCCTGATTCATACTGTATGACTCTAAACATCACTAAGGTCCTGATTCATACTGTATGACTACAAACATCACTAAGGTCCTGATTCATACTGTATGACTCCAAACATCACTAAGGTCCTGATTCATACTGTATGACTCTAAACATCACTAAGGTCCTGATTCATACTGTATGACTCCAAACATCAATACAGTTCTTTCAGAGGATCAGTATTACGTTTCTCTCTCTCTCTGTCTGTCTGTTCTGCCAAAGGATCAGTATTAAGATCTGCAAGTCTCTCTCTTTTTTCTCTGTAGTGGATGGTCTACTGTTAGAGGATCAGTATCTCTCTCTCTCCTTTATCTCTGTAGTGGATGGTCTACTGTTAGAGGATCAGTATCTCTCTCTCCTTTATCTCTGTAGTGGATGGTCTATTCTGCTAGAGGATCAGTATCTCTCTCCTTTATCTCTGTAGTGGATGGTCTACTCTGTTAGAGGATCAGTATCTCTCTCTCTCCTTTATCTCTGTAGTGGATGGTCTACTCTGTTAGAGGATCAGTATCTCTCTCTCCTTTATCTCTGTAGTGGATGGTCTACTCTGTTAGAGGATCAGTATCTCTCCCTCTCCTTTATCTCTGTAGTGGATGGTCTACTCTGCCAGAGGATCAGTAGTAATATCTACAAGTCTCTCTCTCCTTTATCTCTGTAGTGGATGGTCTACTCTGCCAGAAGATCAGTCCAGGTGTGCAGTGTGTCACCAGGTGCTGAGGAATCCAGTCTCTATCACCTGTGGACACAGGTTCTGCAGACAGTGCATCACCAGATATTGGGAGAAACCTGCTCCTTCAGGAGACTATGACTGTCCTCAGTGTAGAAAGAGATCCAGAACACGTCCTGTACTACAGCACCTGAGTGAACCTGATGATGCAAGAGTCTCTGAAAACAGTAATACCACTTGTACACGTGTGCTAAGTCAATACCTCAATATGATTTACAGTAGTTAACTACAATCATTTGAGATAATATAAGTTACTGTAGTTGTGGAAGATCCATGTTTCATCCTGTCAAAGAATGTGTCTGATACACATCCTTTTTACTCTTCCCTCTTAGTGGATGACAGCCTGCAGAGAGCCATAGTAAACCATAAAGACAGTCTGAAAAGGAGGTATGAATGTGTGATAGAAGGTATGGAAAAAGCAGGGAATCAAACTCCCCTCAACAGGATTTACACAGAGCTCTACATCACAGAAGGAGAGAGTGAAGGGGTTAACAATGAACATGAGGTGTGGCAGCTAGAGACAGCATCCAGGACACCAACCTCACATGACACAGCAATCCACTGCAATGACATCTTTAAACCCTTACCTGGCCAAGAGAGAAGCATCAGAACCGTGCTGACGAATGGCATCGCTGGCATTGGAAAAACAGTCTCTGTGCAGAAGTTCATCCTAGACTGGGCTGAAGGGAAGGCAAACCAAGATGTGGATATCATATTTATGCTTCCTTTCCGGGAGCTGAACTTGATTAAAGATCGGCTGTACAGTCTTCTCAGACTTTTAAATGACTTCCACACAGAACTAGACATAGGCAATGCAAAGAAACTCACTGCCTGTAAAGCTATGTTCATCTTGGATGGTTTGGATGAAAGCAGATTTCCATTGGATTTCCAGCATATTGAAATGGTGTCTGATGTCACAAAGGCATCGTCTGTTGATGTTCTGCTAAGAAATCTCATCAAGGGAAATCTGCTTCCCTCTGCTCTCCTTTGGATAACTACTACTACTACTACTACTAATACTTTTACTACTACTACTAATATTTTTACTACTACTACTAATACTTTTACTGCTACTACTACTACTACTACTATTACTAGGTGGATTCCTCTTGGTTTTTAAACTGAGAAAAAAAAAAATCCCTGTATGTTTGCCAGGGTCCAGCAGAAGAGACCAGACTCACCTGAACCCAGCTGTGTGTCCATGAAGAGTGGCCGGTCTATGGAGGAGCCAATCACATTCAGAAAAGGAGATTGTACCACTGATCCAGGGTAAGAACTGAAAAATGTGGCAGTGTTTTACATACTACTACTACTACTGCTGCCACTACTACTGGTACTACCACTACTACTACTACCACTACTACTACTACTACTACCACTGCTACTACTACTACTACTGCTACTACTACTACCACTGCTACTACTATTGCTACTGCTATTACTACTACTGCTACTACTGCTAATGCTGCTACTAATGCTACTACTACTACTACTACTACAACTAATGCTACTACTACTACTGCTAGTAATACTACTACTAATGCTGCTATTAATGCTGCTACTACTACAACTAATGCTGCTACTACTACTGCTACTACTACTGCTACTACAACTACTACAACTAATGCTACTACTATTACTGCTGGTACTACTACTGGTACTACTACTACTGCTACTACTGCTGCTACTAATGCTACTACTACTACTAATGCTGCTACTACTACTACTAATACTACTGGTACTACTGCTACTACTACTGCTACTACTACTACTACAACTAATGCTACTACTACTACTGCTGGTACTACTACTGGTACTACTACTACTGCTACTACTTCTACTACTAATGCTACTGCAGGTGGTGGAAAAAGTACAGTGTTGTCATACTTGAGTAAAATTAAAGACTTAAACCACGACTACTACTACTACTACTACCACCACTACCACCACCACCACTACCACCACCACAACTACTACCACCACTACCACCACCACAACTACTACCACCACTACTACTACTACTACCACCACCACCACCACAACTACTACCACCACTACCACCACCATAACTACTACCACCACTACCACCACCACAACTACCACCACCACCACTATTACCACCACAACTACTACCACCACTACCACCACCACAACTACCACCACCACTACTACTACTACCACCACCACAACTACCACCACCACTACTACCACAACTACTACCACCACTACCACCACCACCACAACTACTACCACCACCACAACTACCACCACCACCACCACAACTACTACCACCACTACCACCACCACAACTACTACCACCACTACCACCACCACAACTACTACCATCACTACCACCACCACAACTACCACCACCACTACTACTACAACTACTACCACCACTACCACCACCACCACAACTACCACCACCACCACCACAACTACTACCACCACTACCACCACCACAACTACTACCACCACTACCACCACCACAACTACTACCATCACTACCACCACCACAACTACTACCACCACTACCACCACCACCACTATTACCACCACTACCACCACCACAACTACTACCATCACTACCACCACCACAACTACCACCACCACTACTACTACTACCACCACCACAACTACCACCACCAATACTACCACAACTACTACCACCACTACCACCACCACAACTACTACCACCACTACCACCACCACAACTACTACCACCACCACAACTACCACCACCACCACCACCACAACTACTACCACCACCACAACTACTACCACCACTACTACCACCACCACAACTACCACCACCACTACTACCACAACTACTACCACCACTACCACCACCACAACTACTACCACCACCACAACTACCACCACCACCACCACCACAACTACTACCACCACCACAACTACTACCACCACTACTACCACCACCACAACTACTACCACCACCACAACTACCACCACCACAACTACCACCACCACTACTACTACCACCACTACTACTACCACCACCACTACCACCACAACTACTACCACCACTACTACTACCACCACTACCACCACTACTACCACCACCACCACTACTACCACCACTACTACTACCACCACCACCACAACTACTGCCACCACAACTACTACCACCACTACTACTACCACCACTACTACTACCACCACCACAACTACTACCACCACTACTACTACCACCACTACTACTACCACCACCACAACTACTACCACCACTACTACTACCACCACTACTACTACCACCACCACAACTACTACCACCACCACAACTACTACCACCACGACTACCACCACGACTACAACTACCACTACAACTACCACTACTACCACTACTACCACCACAACTGCTACTACTACTACCACAACTACCACTACTACTACTACTACCACAACCATTACTACCACTACTACTACTACCACTACCACTACTATTACTACTACACCTACTACTACCAACACCACCACCACGACTACCACCACCACCACTACTACTACTGCCACTACTACTACTACTACCACCACTACTACTACTACTACCACTACTACCACCACCACTACTACTACTACTACCACCACTACTACTACTACTACCACTACTACCACTACTACTGCTACGACTACTACCACCACTACTACTACTACTGCCACTACTACCATCACCACCACTACCACTACTACCACCACCACTACTACTACCACCACTACTACTACTACTACTGCTACCACAACCACTGTGTGTAGATGGGTAAGAAAATATTCAGCCTGAGTACTTTCTGAAGGCACTGTATACTACTACCACTACTACTACCACCACGACTACCACCACCACCACCACCACCACTACTACTACTGCTACTACTGCTACTACTACTGCTACCACAACCACTGTGTGTAGATGGGTAAGAAAATATTCAGCCTGAGTACTTTCTGAAGGCACTGTATACCACTACTACTACTATTACCACTACCACCACCACTACTACTACTACTACTACTGCTACCACCACTACCACTACTACTACTACTACGGCCAATTCCTACTACCACTACCACCACGACTACCACCACCACCACCACCACCACTACTACTACTACTACCACTACTACCACCACCACCACTACTACTACTACTGCCACTACTACCATCACCACCACTACCACTACTACCACCACCACTACTACTACCACCACTACTACTACTACTACTACTACCACAACCACTGTGTGTAGATGGGTAAGAAAAAATTCAGCCTGAGTACTTTCTGAAGGCACTGTATACTACTACTACTACTACTACTACCACTACTACTACGACCAATTCCTACTACTGCTGCTGCTGCTACTACCACTACTTCCTACTACTTCTTCCTACTACTACTACTTGATGGATTCCTCTCACAGATATTGATTTTACAACTGATACTGATCCATGGTAAGAACTGAAAAGTCAAGATTGTCATTTATCATGAAGATATTTCCATGGATTAACAAACCCATCTACAAATCAATCTAGTTCTTTGTTCCATTCTGATCATTAAAACATTCATGGTGTTACTGGAGGTCCATCTACTGTAAATGTCAAGGTCCTGATTCATACTGTATGACTCCAAACATCACTAAGGTCCTGATTCATACTGTATGACTCTAAACATCACTAAGGTCCTGATTCATACTGTATGACTCTAAACATCACTAAGGTCCTGATTCATACTGTATGACTCTAAACATCACCAAGGTCCTGATTCATACTGTATGACTCTAAACATCACTAAGGTCCTGATTCATACTGTATGACTCCAAACATCACTAAGGTCCTGATTCATACTGTATGACTCCAAACATCACTAAGGTCCTGATTCATACTGTATGACTCTAAACATTACTAAGGTCATGATTCATACTGTATGACTCTAAACATTACTAAGGTCATGATTCATACTGTATGACTCTAAACATCACTAAGGTCCTGATTCATACTGTATGACTCTAAACATCACTAAGGTCCTGATTCATACTGTATGACTACAAACATCACTAAGGTCCTGATTCATACTGTATGACTCCAAACATCACTAAGGTCCTGATTCATACTGTATGACTCTAAACATCACTAAGGTCCTGATTCATACTGTATGACTCCAAACATCAATACAGTTCTTTCAGAGGATCAGTATTACGTTTCTCTCTCTCTCTGTCTGTCTGTTCTGCCAAAGGATCAGTATTAAGATCTGCAAGTCTCTCTCTTTTTTCTCTGTAGTGGATGGTCTACTGTTAGAGGATCAGTATCTCTCTCTCTCCTTTATCTCTGTAGTGGATGGTCTACTGTTAGAGGATCAGTATCTCTCTCTCCTTTATCTCTGTAGTGGATGGTCTATTCTGCTAGAGGATCAGTATCTCTCTCCTTTATCTCTGTAGTGGATGGTCTACTCTGTTAGAGGATCAGTATCTCTCTCTCTCTCCTTTATCTCTGTAGTGGATGGTCTACTCTGTTAGAGGATCAGTATCTCTCTCTCCTTTATCTCTGTAGTGGATGGTCTACTCTGTTAGAGGATCAGTATCTCTCTATCCTTTATCTCTGTAGTGGATGGTCTACTCTGTTAGAGGATCAGTATCTCTCCCTCTCCTTTATCTCTGTAGTGGATGGTCTACTCTGCCAGAGGATCAGTAGTAATATCTACAAGTCTCTCTCTCCTTTATCTCTGTAGTGGATGGTCTACTCTGCCAGAGGATCAGTCCAGGTGTGCAGTGTGTCACCAGGTGCTGAGGAATCCAGTCTCTATCACCTGTGGACACAGGTTCTGCAGACAGTGCATCACCAGATATTGGGAGAAACCTGCTCCTTCAGGAGACTATGACTGTCCTCAGTGTAGAAAGAGATCCAGAACACGTCCTGTACTACAGCACCTGAGTGAACCTGATGATGCAAGAGTCTCTGAAAACAGTAATACCACTTGTACACGTGTGCTAAGTCAATACCTCAATATGATTTACAGTAGTTAACTACAATCATTTGAGATAATATAAGTTACTGTAGTTGTGGAAGATCCATGTTTCATCCTGTCAAAGAATGTCTCTGATACACATAATTTTTACTCTTCCCTTGTAGTGGATGACAACCTGCAGAGAGCCATAGTAAACCACAAAGACAGTCTGAAAAGGAGGTATGAATGTGTGATAGAAGGTATGGAAAAAGCAGGGAATCAAACTCCCCTCAACAGGATTTACACAGAGCTCTACATCACAGAAGGAGAGAGTGAAGGGGTTAACAATGAACATGAGGTGTGGCAGCTAGAGACAGCATCCAGGACACCAACCTCACATGACACAGCAATCCACTGCAATGACATATTTAAACCCTTACCTGGCCAAGAGAGAAGCATCAGAACCGTGCTGACGAAGGGCGTCGCTGGCATCGGAAAAACTGTCTCTGTGCAGAAGTTCATCCTAGACTGGGCTGAAGGGAAGGCAAACCAAGATGTGGATATCATATTTGTGCTTCCTTTCCGGGAGCTGAACTTGATTAAAGATCGGCTGTACAGTCTTCTCAGACTTTTAAATGACTTCCACACAGAACTAGACATAGGCAATGCAAAGAAACTCACTGCCTGTAAAGCTATGTTCATCTTGGATGGTTTGGATGAAAGCAGATTTCCATTGGATTTCCAGCGTATTGAAATGGTGTCTGATGTCACACAGACATCATCTGTTGATGTTCTGCTGACAAACCTCATCAAGGGGAATCTGCTTCCCTCTGCTCTCCTTTGGATAACTACTCGACCTGCAGCAGCCAATCAGATCCCTTCAGGGTGTGTTGACCAGGTGACAGAGGTACGAGGGTTCAATGACCCACAGAAGGAGGAGTACTTCAGGAAGAGATTCAGTGATGAGGAACTGGCCAGCAGAATCATCTCACACATAAAGACATCAAGGAGCCTCCACATCATGTGCCACATTCCAGTCTTCTGTTGGATTTCTGCAACCGTCCTTGAACACATATTGAGTACAGACAAGAGGAGAGAGATGCCCACGACTCTGACTGAGATGTCCATACACTTCCTGCTCATTCAGACCAGCCTGAAGAACCAGAAGTATCATGGAAGAGATGAGATGGATCAAGAGGATCTCATGGAGTCAGATAGGGACATTCTTTTGAAGCTGGGGAAGCTGGCGTTTGAACATCTGGAGAAGGGTAATCTCATGTTCTATGAAGAAGACCTGAAAGAGGCTGGCATTGATGTCAAAGAAGCCTCAGTGTACTCAGGATTGTGCACACAAATCTTTAAAGAAGAATCTGTGTTATTTCAGAGAGTGGTGTACTGCTTTGTTCATCTGAGCATTCAGGAGTTTCTCTCAGCTGTCTACATGTACCATTGTTACACAACGAAGAACATGGATGAACTGAAGCCCTTCCTCAAGAGAAAGTCTAGAGCTGCGTCTGAAGAGCTAACCTTGGATGAGCTGCTGAAGAGCGCTGTGGATAAAGCCTTGGAGAGTAAGAATGGACACCTGGACCTTTTTGTCCGCTTCCTTCATGGCATGTCACTGGAGTCCAATCAGAAACTCCTACGAGGTCTGGTGACACAGACAGAAAGCAGTCCAGAGAGCTTCCAGAAAATGATCCGATCCCTTAAGGTGATGCAGAGGAAGAACATCTCCCCTGAGAGGTGCATCAATCTCTTCCACTGTCTGATAGAGATGAAAGACCATTCAGTACAGGAGGAAATCCAAGAGTACTTGAGGTCAGGGGACAGATCCAAAAACCTTTCCCTTGCTCACTGTTCAGCGCTGGCCTACATGCTGCAGATATCAGAGGAGGTTCTGGATGTGTTTGACCTGAAGGAATACAAGACATCAGAGGAGGGTCGTAGGAGACTGCTCCCAGCTGTAAGAGGCTGCAGGAAAGCTCTGTAAGTATTCATGTAAATAAAGCACACCAAAATAAACTCTTAAAACTTCTTAGGGCTGAAATCCCGTTAACGGGATGATATGAAAACAGCCAGTGAAAGTGCAGGGCGCCAAATTGAAAACAACAGAAATCTCATAATTAAAATCCCTCGAACATATATGTGTCTCATACCGTTTTAAAGGTAATCTTGTTGTTAATCCCACCACAGTGTCCGATTTCAAATAGGCTTTACGGCGAAAGCACCACAAATGATTGTTAGGTCACCACCAAACCACAATAAAAACAGCCATTTTCCCAGCCAAAGAGAGGAGTCACAAAAAGCACAAATAGAGATAAAATTAATCACTAACCTTTGATGATCTTCATCAGATGACACTCATAGGACTTCATGTGACACAATACATGTATGTTTTGTTTGATAAAGTTCATATTTATATAAAAAAATCTGAGTTTACATTGGCGCGTTACATTCACTAGTTCCAAAAACATCCAGTGATTTTGCATAGCCACATCGATTCAACAGAAATACTCATCATAAATGTAGATGATAATACAAGTTATACACATGGAATTATAGATATACCTCTCCTTAATGCAACCGCTGTGTCAGATTTCAAAAAAACTTTACGGAAAAAGCAAACCATGCAATCTGAGACGGCGCTCAGCACAATAGTCAAATTAGCCGCCATGTTGGAGTCAACAGAAACCAAAATTTACATGATAAATGTTCCCTTACCTTTGATCTTCATCAGAATGCACTCCCAGGAATCCCAGGTCCACAATAAATGTTTGTTTTGTTCGATAATGTCTGTTATTTATGTCCAAATACCTCCTTTTGTTAGCGCGTTTGGTATACATATCCAAACGCTCGTTCTGGTCGAGCGTTACTTCGGACAAAAACTTCAAAAAGTTATATTACAGGTCGAAACATTTCAAACTAAGTACAGAATCAATCATTAGCATGTTTTTATCATATATCTTCAATAAAGTTCCAACCGGAGAATTTCTTTGTGTCTTGAGGTGCAACGGAATGCAAGTGGATATCATGTTGAATGCGCGTGACCAGAAAATGGCTGACACCTGTTCATTCGGTTCTTATTCAGTCCCACAACACAGTAGAAGCCTCATTCAAATTTCTATAGACGGTTGACATCTAGTGGTAGCCCTAGGAAGTGCAACTTCATTCATATCTCAAGGGGATTTCAATGGGAACTGTGTTGAAAACCTACCAACCTCAGATTTCTCACTTCCTGTTTGGATTTCTCCTCAGGTTTTTGCCTGCCATATGAGTTATGTTATACTCACAGACATCATTCAAACAGTTTTAGAAACGTCAGAGTGTTTTCTATCCAATACTAATAATAATATGCATATATTAGTAACTGGGACTGAGGAGCAGGCCGTTTACTCTGGGCACCTTTCATCCAAGCTACTCAATACTGCCCCTGCAGCCATAAGAAGTTAAACTATAATTAAAACTGATTTAAAAAAAGTTGTTGCTGGCCTCTCTAGTGTCACTGCATCACTACAGATCCTGGTTCGATCCCAGGCTGTGTCGCAGCCGGCCGCGACCTTAGAGACCCATGAGGTGGCGCACAATTGGCCCAGTGTCATCCGGGTTAGGGGAGGGTTTGGCCGGCCGATGGGTCCTTGTCCCATTGCGCTCTAGCGACTCTTGTGGCGGGCTGGGCGCAATGCATGCTGACACGGTCGCCAGTTGTACGGTGTTTCCTCCGACACATTGGTGTGGCTGGCTTCCAGTTTAAGCGGGCAGTTTGTCAAGACGCAGTGCTGCGTTGCAGGGTCGTGTTTCGGAGGACGCACGGCTCTCAACCTTCGCCTCTCCCGAGTCCGTATGGGGGTTGCAGCAATGGGACAAGACTGTAACTACCAATTGAATACCACGAAATTGGGAAGAAAAATGGGTGAAAAAATAAATACAATTAACAAAAAAAGAAGACAATTAAAATGAAATAAAATTGCCGCATCAAGCCGTGTATCACGTTTTAAGATATGACCCAAATGCAGACAAGGTTGAAGAAACAAAAATGTATTCCTATAACAGGGCAATGCAAACGACAGGTCAAGGCAGGCAGGGGTCAATAATCCAGAGAGGGTATAAAGGTACAGGACGGCAGTCAGGGTCAGGTCAGGCAGAGGTCGGTAATCCGGAGTAGTGGGGAAAAGGTACAGGATGGCAGTCAGGGTCAGGTCAGGCAGGAATGGTCGAAACTGGGAAAAAACGGAACTATAGGAAGGACAGGAGCAAGGGAAAAGAGCTGGTAGGTCTGACGAACAAAAATAACTGGCAACAGACAGAGAACACAGGTATAAATACACAGGGGATAATGGGGAAGATGGGCAACAAGCACAGAGACAGGTGAAACAGATCAGGACGTGACACCATGTATGAATGGTGTACACATTAGTCGTGCACTGGTAACTGTGTAAGGAAGGGAAGCTAAACGTACCGTTATAATAACTTGTCTGTCATGGTATTTACTCTGTGTTGACAGACTCACTGACTGTGAACTCACAGACACATCCTGTGAAGTGTTGGTCCCAGCTCTCAGTTCAAACTCCTCACACCTGAGAGAGCTGGATCTGAGTAACAATGACCTGAAGGATTCAGGAGTGAAGCTCCTCTCTGCTGGACTGGGGAATCCCCACTGTCAACTGGAGACTCTGAGGTCAGTGTTATTTTACTTGATCAGCAAGTGATAATTGTTCAGTACATCATGTGTTGCTAATATAATAATGGGCCTTAATTGAGTGACTTTTATTTAAACTCACAGCCTGTAAAGCTATGTTCATCGTGGATGGTTTGGAGTCTATACCTGACATTGTGTAGCTCTAATTAAACCTGGAGTCTATACCTGACGTTGTGTTGCTCTAATTAAACCTGGAGTCTATACCTGACGTTGTGTTGCTCTAATTAAACCTGGAGTCTATACCTGACATTGTGTTGCTATAATTACACCTGGAGTACGTTGTGTTGCTGTAATTAAACCTGGAGTCTATACCTGATGTTGTGTAGCTCTAATTAAACCTGGAGTCTATACCTGACATTGTGTAGCTCTAATTAAACCTGGAGTCTATACCTGATGTTGTGTTGCTATAATTAAACCTGGAGTCTATACCTGACGTTGTGTTGCTATAATTACACCTGGAGTACGTTGTGTTGCTGTAATTAAACCTGGAGTCTATACCTGACGTTGTGTTGCTCTAACTAAACCTGGAGTCTATACCTGATGTTGTGTTGCTCTAATTAAACCTGGAGTCTATATCTGATGTTGTGTAGCTCTAATTAAACCTGGAGTCTATACCTGATGTGTTGCTCTAACTAAACCTGGAGTCTATACCTGATGTGTTGCTCTAACTAAACCTGGAGTCTATACCTGATGTGTTGCTCTAACTAAACCTGGAGTCTATACCTGACATTGTGTAGCTCTAATTAAACCTGGAGTCTATACCTGACATTGTGTAGCTCTAATTAAACCTGGAGTCTATACCTGATGTTGTGTAGCTCAAATTAAACTTGGAGTCTATACCTGACGTTGTGTAGCTCTAATTAAACCTGGAGTCTATACCTGATGTTGTGTTGCTCTAATTAAACCTGGAGTCTATACCTGACATTGTGTAGCTCTAATTAAACCTGGAGTCTATACCTGACATTGTGTAGCTCTAATTAAACCTGGAGTCTATACCTGACATTGTGTAGCTCTAATTAAACCTGGAGTCTATACCTGACATTGTGTTGCTCTAATTAAACCTGGAGTCAACACCTGACATTGTGTTGCTCTAATTAAACCTGGAGTCTATACCTGACATTGTGTTGCTCTAACTAAACCTGGAGTCTATACCTGATTATTCTTGAACAAATTATAATTCAAACTGATCAAATAAAGTTGTATGCACAGTGTTCACATTAGTCATGCACGGTAACAGTGTTAGCAGGGAAAGCTAAGCGTAACATTTTAATACAACCTGTCTGTCATGGTATTTACTCTGTGTTGACAGACTCACTGACTGTGAACTCACAGACACATCCTGTGAAGTGTTGGCCTCAGCTCTCAGTTCAAACCCCTCACACCTGAGAGAGCTGGATCTGAGTAACAATGACCTGAAGGATTCAGGAGTGAAGCTGCTCTCTGCTGGACTGGGGAATCCCCACTGTCAACTGGAGACTCTGAGGTCAGTATTCCTGTAGTTGGTCAACAAGTGAGAACCTTTTATTAGATCCAAATGTAATGGTTTTATATTAAATTGTTTACTCTGTATTTACAGACTCACTGGCTGTAAACTCACAGACACATCCTGTGAAGTTTTGGCCTCAGTTCTCAGCTCAAACCCCTCACACCTGAGAGAGCTGGATCTGAGTAACAATGACCTGAAGGATTCAGGAGTGAAGCTCCTCTCTGCTGGACTGGGGAATCCCCACTGTCAACTGGAGACTCTGAGGTCAGTATTCCTGTAGTTGGTCAACAAGTGATAACTGTTCACCAGATCCACATGTGTTTATAAAGTTTGTAAATCTGACAATCCACTCCCTTTGACTGACAATAAAGCTGCCACTTTCTTTTCACTATCAAAAAATAGAAGTTTTAAATCATGTTCAACTCTGCAGGTTGTCGCTCTGTGGAGTCCAAGAGGAAGGCTTTGATTCTCTGGTCTCAGCTCTGAGGTCAAACCCTTCACACCTGAGAGAGCTGGACCTGAGCTACAATCACCCAGGAGACTCAGGAGTCAGACTGCTCTCTGCTGGACTGGAAGATCCACACTGGAGACTGGAGAAACTCAAGTATGTAGAGGGTTTGTTTTAATCTGTGTTGATGATTGACATACTGTAATAAAGCTTGAGACCACCTGAGTGGAGAGACAGGTACTGTTGATCAGAGTAGACCACCTGAGTGGAGGGACAGGTACTGTTGATCAGAGTAGACCACCTGAGTGGATGGACAGGTACTGTTAGATCAGAGTAGACCACCTGAGTGGAGGGACAGGTACTGTTGATCAGAGTAGACCACCTGAGTGGCGGGACAGGTACTGGTAGATCAGAGTAGACCACCTGAGTGGAGGGACAGGTACTGTTAGATCAGAGTAGACCACCTGAGTGGAGGGACAGGTACTGTTGATCAGAGTAGACCACCTGAGTGGCGGAACAGGTACTGGTAGATCAGAGTAGACCACCTGAGTGGAGGGACAGGTACTGTTGATCAGAGTAGACCACCTGAGTGGAGGGACAGGTACTGTTGATCAGAGTAGACCACCTGAGTGGAGGGACAGGTACTGGTAGACCACCTGAGTGGATGGACAGGTACTGTTAGATCAGAGTAGACCACCTGAGTGGAGGGACAGGTACTGTTGATCAGAGTAGACCCACCTGAGTGGAGGGACAGGTACTGTTGATCAGAGTAGACCCACCTGAGTGGAGGGACAGGTACTGTTGATCAGAGTAGACCACCTGAGTGGAGGGACAGGTACTGTTGATCAGAGTAGCATAGTACTATCACCATCTTTGTATTAAACAGTATGGGGCGGCGTCAGAGGTCTGAACACACCAACACACAAACCACAACCTGAGAAAAACATTTAGATACAGTACTTTATTACATTCAAGTTCATAGGATAACGTAGATAAGATGTTGCCCATTAAATGTCAAATAAAACATTTTATATTCCAAATGCCTGTTTCGCAGAATCATTATTATGAGCGTTTATGTCCGCTTGTTTTCATGTTGTCTTTTTGGTCTCGTTCGCTCCTTCTCTGCTGTGCACCTTCCCATTTTCACCAGAGATCTGTATCATGGGTATAACCAGATAATATTTGTGAAATGCTTGATAGAGTATGTGATGTAAACTGTTTATGAACAAACAAAGTAAAAACTCAAATAGACGTCTAGAAAAAGATCTAACCAAGTTTATTCACCCACTGGGTCAAACAACTGCAAAGACAAAGCATGATTACACAAGCTCATATATTTATATCCTCCTACTAGGCGGAGTCAACTCCTTGCACATCTAGACAGCCAATACATCTCTGTTGCTAGGCAGGAACTTAAGTGGTTCTTTCACTGGTGTAGTCACGGCCCTGTCTGATGCTAGAACCTTTGTGGGAGTTGAAGTGTATGCATGTGAGAGATAGGACTGTAGTAGGAGGGTCGTTGGGGTGGGCCTCTCTGGCACCTCTCCCAGAGGTATCTTCTCACTTCATCTGTTGACTTGACCTCGAGCTGAATTACTCACTCCTCCCTAGTTCCTCAGCTGGCCTGCCTTATCAGGAACTGAAAGTGTTGCCTGTTGCCTCCCTCCTTAGGAACAGAATATGAACTTTCTGGACTTCCCCTTGTCTTTCTGGACTTCCCCACTCAGTACCTTTCCATACACCAAATTCTTATCCACCCATTAACCCCAACATGTAATCAGTAAGTTCTAGTATGGTAACTTGAATAAGTATATTTTTAAGCTAAAATCCAACAGTCCTTCCTTTTTGAATAGTAACTCCATACTGTTTAATATTATACAAACTTTGAAATGACTTATAAATGAACAGAAAATAAAATATGATTAATATTCTCATCAAAAAGAAAGGAGGACCAAGGCACTCTTCATATAATTAATTAAAATGCCTTTATTAGTATGGAATCAATAGATCAATATCAATATATATCAATAGAAACAACGTTTTAAAAACCGACGCGTTTCGGCTGCTGTTCAAGTCCAGGCTCTGGCTGTGCCACTCAAGGACATTCAGAGACTTGTCCTGAAGCGACTCCTGCGTTATCTTGGCTGTGTGCTTAGGCTTGTTGGCCTGTTGGAAGGTGAACCTTCACCCCAGTCCGAGGTCCTGAGCACTCTGGAGCAGGTCTTCGTCAAGGATCTCTCTGTACTTTGCTCTGTTCATCTTTCCCTCAATCCTGACTAGTCTCCCAAAAAACATCCCCGTGGCATGATGCTGCACCACCATGCTTCACCGTAGAGATGGTGCCAGGTTTCCTCCAGACGTGACGCTGCCACCACCATGCTTCACCGTAGAGATGGTGCCAGGTTTCCTCCAGACGTGATGCTGCCACCACCATGCTTCACCGTAGAGATGGTGCCAGGTTTCCTCCAGACGTGATGCTGTGGCCTGCTGGAGGTCATTTTGCATGGCTCTGGCAGTGCTCCTCCTTGCACAAAGGCGGAGGTAGCGGTCCTGCTGCTGGGTTGTTGCCCCCCTACGGCCTCCTCCACGTCTCCTGGCCTGTCTCCTGGTAGCGCCTCCATGCTCTGGACACTACGCTGACAGACACAGCAAACCTTCTTGCCACAGCTCGCATTGATGTGCCATCCTGGATGAGCTGCACTACCTGAGCCACTTGTGAGGGTTGTAGACTCCGTCTCATGCTACCACTAGAGTGAAAGCACCGCCAGCATTCAAAAGTGACCAAAACATCAGCCAGGAAGCATAGGAACTGAGAAGTGGTCTGTGGTCACCACCTGCAGAACCACTCCTTTATTGGGGGTGTCTTGCTAATTGCCTATAATTTCCACCTTTTGTCTATTCCATTTGCACAACAGCATGTGAAATTTATTGTCAATCAGTGTTGCTTCCTAAGTGGACAGTTTGATTTCACAGAAGTGTGATTGACTTGGAGTTACATTGTGTTGTTTAAGTGTTCCCTTTATTTTTTTGAGCAGTGTACTTGTGTATTGATTTTAAGAAAGGCATTGATGTTTATGGTTAAGTACACATTGGAGCAATGACAGTCATTGATTGATTGTTTTTTATAAGATAAGTTTAATGCTAGCTAGCAACTTACCTTAGCTTACTGCATTCGCGGCACAGGCAGGCTCCTCGTGGAGTGCAATGTAATCAGTGTTAGAGCATTGGACTAGTTAACTGTACGGTTGCAAGATTGGATCGCCCGAGCTGACAAGGTTAAAAATCTGTCGTTCTGCCTGTTCCTAGGCCGTCATTGAAAATAAGAATGTGTTCTTAACTGACTTGCCTAGTTAAATAAAGATTAAATAAAGGTGTAAATAAATAAATAAATAGGCAAATCGGCGCCCAAAAATACCGATTTCCGATTGTTATGAAAACTTGAAATTGGCCCCGATTTAATCGGCCATTCCGATTAATCGGTCGACCTCTACTCTATACTTATACCCAGAATTTCCCCTCAGGCTGCCGGTTTTACATGTGTTCGGACGCGATGTCATCCTCACTTCGCCTCTGTTTTCCCAGACAAACCCTCCCCCCTCCTGAGTCTAGGATGTACAATGAATCTCTGTGGCTAGGCAGGTGGTGTTATCGTCCCAGCCAGAGTCCAGAGCCTTTGGTGCTCCTCCACACATGTCCATCTCTTCTTATCAGTAGGGAGTATACATTATTGCACCTTGCCTCAGTCCATTGTTAATTACCCAGACTCATAAACAGAGCTATTTGAGAATAAGCAACCCATTCCTACTCAAGTGAATATCATGATGCAAAACGTAGAGAGAATACAATAATATAAAACAGTGAAGCGATAAGACAGTGTTGTAGGGCAATAGTTCACAATCTATAGTATTAGCTCTATCATATGACTCCTATCTCACCCTTAGGGAGATCATTCCATCTAACCCATAATACGTTCATCACTACTGCAAGGCCAATTATATAGTTATAAACATACTAAAACTTGCTCAAGTCAATTAGTCAGTATCCAACAGTCCCTCATCTGGAACAATGATCACTCACATGTTCCACGCCACCTAGAATACATATTGACTTGGAACAGGGAAGAGAGAGAATACATGTTTAATCATTTCACACCACCTTTGATGAGAAGGAGATTGGGGCAAAGACCGTCCATCCGATCTGTTCTATGTCAATGGGACGCTAGATCTTCGCTGGGCTGTATGAACATTTGTTCCCTGTTGGATATCCCTCTCACTTCTACCCAGTCTTCCCTGATCATCAAAGACAGCTCACTAGCATCCTCTCCTTCATCCTCATCCTCAGGTGTCAAAGCAAGACTCAGACTACGAGCCTTGTAAGTGATTCATTGGACCGTATCGTCCAGAAAGCCATATGTATTAATGCGCTTTAACATTAGGATTCTGATGGCATCTTAAAACAAAGCCCATAGTATCAATGTTCCAATAATGGTTAGCCCAAGCTACAATCTAGTGGGTTTTCTGATAACCTCCCTCTCAGAGGTCAGGAAAAGATAAGGTTTCCTCGGAAGAACCCTCCCTAGACTCACTGGGTTCTTACAAATATTTAATTAGTTTTAGAAACCACCTGCAGAATGAGCAGTGCAACCTCCCTCACTTTGTGCTCTCCTCACAGTTTAAGAGCAGTGCAACCTCCCTCACTTTGTGCTCACAGTTTAAGAGCAGTGCAACCCCCCTCACTTTGTGCTCACAGTTTAAGAGCAGTGCAACCCCCCTCACTTTGTCCTCACAGTTTAAGAGCAGTGCTCTGTCTCTCCTTCTTGCCTTTCCGAATCATTAGAACTGTTGATAAATTATCCAAACCAAATTTAGAATGATAGACTCAACGTGAAGAACTAAGGACTATCACTCAAATTTAAGACCCTCAACTTAGTACACACCGACACTGTCAGAAGGTACATTTACAGACGGGCGGAAATATATACAGTACCAGTCAAAAGTTTGGACAAATATACTCATTCCAGGGTTATTCTTTATTTTTTACTATTTTCTACATTGAAATAACACATATATGGAATCATGTGGTAATCAAAAAAGTGTTAAACAAATCAAAATATATTTAGGGTGCAAAGCTGTCATCAAGGCAAAGGGTGGCTACTTTGAAGAATCTCAAATATACAATATATTTTGATTTGTTTAACACTTTTTTGATTACTACATGATTCCATATGTGTTATTTCATAGTTTTGATGTCTTCGCTATTATTCTGTAAAAATAAGCTAATAAGCTATTCTTCCAAGCTAGAATCCAACAAAACAGACGGGTGTACTTTCTTGGGGACCTGAAAATTGACTGGTTTTCATCAAGCTGTCCACTATTTTTTTTAATTTAACCAGGCAAGTCAGTAAAGAACAAATTCTTATTTACAATGACAGCCTAGGAACTGCCTTGTTCAGGGGCAGAACAACAGATTTTTACCTTGTCAGCTCAGGATTTGATCTAGCAACTTTTCGGTTACTGGCCCAACGCTCTAACCACTAGGATACCTTTTTATTTATTTTTTATTTCACCTTTATTTAACCAGGTAGGCTAGTTGAGAACAAGTTCTCATTTGCAACTGCGACCTGGCCAAGATAAAGCATAGCAGTGTGAACAGACAACACAGAGTTACACATGGAGTAAACAATAAACAAGTCAATAACATGGGAGAAAAAAAAGAGAATCTATATACAATGTGTGCAAAAGGCATGAGGTAGGCAATAAGTCGAATAATTACAATTTAGCAGATTAACACTGGAGTGATAAATCATCAGATGATCATGTGCAAGAAGAGATACTGGTGTGCAAAAGAGCAGAAAAGTAAATAAATAAAAGCAGTATGGGGGGTGAGGTAGGTAAATTGGGTGGGTAGTTTACAGATGGACTATGTACAGCTGCAGCGATCGGTTAGCTGCTCAGATAGCAGATTTTTAAAGTTGTTGAGGGAGATAAAAGTCTCCAACTTCAGAGATTTTTGCAATTCGTTCCAGTCGCAGGCAGCAGAGAACTGGAAGGAAAGGCGTCCAAATGAGGTTTTGGCTTTAGGGATGATCAGTGAGATACACCTGCTGGAGCGCGTGTTGCGGGTGGGTGTAGCCATCGTGACCAGTGAACTGAGATAAGGCGGCACTTTACCTAGCATAGCCTTGTAGATGACCTGGAGCCAGTGGGTCTGACGACGAACATGTAGCGAGGGCCAGCCGACTAGGGCATACAGGTCGCAGTGGTGGGTCGTATAAGGTGCTTTAGTAACAAAACGAATGGCACTGTGATAAACTGCATCCAGTTTGCTGAGTAGAGTATTGGAAGCTATTTTGTAGATGACATCGCCGAAGTCGAGGATCGGTAGGATAGTCAGTTTTACTAGGGTAAGTTTGGCGGCGTGAGGAAGTTTCTCACTGTAACCAGTGCCTGTAGTCTGGTTCTGGCTATTAATCAACCTACCGTGGTGTTTACAAACACTACAGAAACTATATCATCCACATGTATTGATCACATTTTTACTAATACTGTAGATCTTTGTTCTAAAGCTGTATCCGTACCCATTGGATGCAGTGATCACAGTGGCTATATCCAGGAAAGCCAAAGTTCCAACAGCTGTGCCTAAAATAGTATATAAGAGATCATACAAAAGAGTTACCTGTGACTTATGTGGATGATGTTAAACATATTTGTGTGTCTGATGTGAATAATAAGGAGCATCCAGACGCTGCACTTGATGACATTGCTTCTTCCGATTATTGATAAACATGCACCTGTTAAGAAACTGACTGTTAGAACTGTTAATGCTCCATGGATTGATGAGGAATTTTAAAACTGTATGGTTGAAAGAGATGAGGCAAAAGGAATGGCTAATAAGTCTGGCTGCACATCTGAGTGGCTGACATAGTGCAAATTGAGAAATTATGTGACTAAACTCAACAAAAAGAAAATAAACTGTATTATGAAGCCAAGATCAATGATATAAAGATTGATGGGAAAAAAACTTTGGAGTACTTTGAATGACATAATGGGCAGAAAGACAAATTCAACTCCATCGAATCAGATGGCTTATTCGTCACAAAACCATTTGATGTTGCCAATTATTTTAAGGATTACTTCATTGGCAAGGTGGGCAAACGTAGGCAGGAATTGCCAACAACAAACAGTGAGCCATCGTATTCATGCATTTAAAAAAAACGAATAAAATGTAAAAAAAACAGCATTGTAAGTTTTAATTTTGTAAAGTTGGATAAAAAAAAATTGCAATATTGTTAAACTCCTAGCATTGACAACGTGTATGCAAAGCTACAGAGGATGGTAGCTGACTATATAGCCACTCCTGTCAGTCATATCTGTCCTGAGGCCTGGTGGGTAGCCAAAGTCATTCTACCCAAGAATGGTAAAGCGGCCTTTACTGGTTCTAACAGCCGACCTTATCAGCTTGCTGCCAGCTCTTAGCAAACTGTTGGGAAAAAATTGTGTTTGACCAAATACAATAAAATGTGTTGTTTTGTCACACAACACAATGCCACAGATGTCTCAAGTTTTAAGGGAGCGTGCAATTGGCATTTTGAATGCAGGAATGTTCACCAGAGCTGTTGCCAAATAATTTAATGTTAATTTCTCTACCATAAGCCACCTACAATGTCGTTTTAGAGAATTTGGCAGTATGTCCAACTGGCCTCACAACAGCAGACCACGTGTAACCACGCCAGCCCAGGACCTCTACATCCTGCTGAAGAGTATTTCTGACTGTAATAAAGCCCTTTTGTGGGGAAAAACAGATTCTGATTGGCTGGGCCTGGCTCCCATGAATTTATTTAAATCGACTGATTTCCTTATGTGAACAGTAACACAGTAAAATCTTTGAAATTGTTGCATGTTGCGTTTATATTTTTGTTCAGTATAAATTGTTGTTTTTTGTCTGTAATGTCTTTTTTGTTATGTGTCAGATCCCAGTAAGGCTATCGCCATTGGCGTCAGCTAAGAGACAATTTATCCTTGATCTGAAAATGTGGTCGGAGACTCCATATGGAGGGTCTGATGCAATTGTGGAGCCTCCGGAGGCTCGCCGAGGCCAAATTTAGCTCCGTACCGCATCGCTATGCCAAATTTTGTAACAATGCGGAGGGCTCCGTATAGCTCTGCATTGACATGATTGGTTGACGGTAGGTGGGGGCGGGAGGTCCTGTATAAACAAGCTCACTTCCGTGACAACTCCCTTCACAACAGCTCTGCGCTGCTCATCGAAACCCAAGAAGTATGAATGCCCTGACTTTTGCACAGGCCGTATCACTGTAAATGTTGCACGGCCAATGCAGACATCGGATTGACCGTGCATCGCCTTTAAAGGCCTCATCTTGCTTCAGTTCAGCTGGCAGCTAACCAAAGTTTGCTAGGCGAACCGAACGAGTGGCAATAGTACTGTTTGTCCATTTGAGACTCCGTAGCCTCAAAGTAGTCAAAATGAATCTAAAATAACTCAAATCTGCCATAGATTTTTACGTTTTTGCAGAGGAGATCTTAGTCGCGCAGTTTTACATCTAACTACGATGTTTGGTGCAGTATTTCTCAATGAAGGAATGTCAACAAAGACTTTATTGAAGAATTCCTACAGTTGACCAAAGGGGAGTACAGTCGTGGCCAAAAGTTTTGAGAATGACACAAATTTAAATTTTCACAAAGTCTGCTGCCTCAGTTTGTATGATGGCAATTTGCATATACTCCAGAATGTTATGAAGAGTGATCAGATTAATTGCAAAGTCCCTCTTTGCCTTGCAGATGAACTGAATCCCCCCAAAAACATTTCCACTGCATTTCAGCCCTGCCACAAAAGGAGGCTTCAGGGCGCCCAAGAAAGTCCAGCAAGCGCCAGGACCATCTCCGAAAGTTGATTCAGCTGCGGGATCGGGGCACCACCAGTACAGAGCTTGCTCAGGAATGGCAGCAGGCAGGTGTGAGTGCATTTGCATGCACAGTGAGGTGAAGACTTTTGGAGGATGGCCTGGTGTCAAGAAGGGCAACAAAGAAGCCACTTCTCTCCAGGAAAAACATCAGGGACAGACTGATATTCTGCAAAAAGGTAAATGGATTGGACTGCTGAGGACTGGGGTAAAGCCATTTTCTCTGATGAATCCCCTTTCCGATTGTTTGGGGCATCCGGAAAAAAGCTTGTCCGGAGAAGACAAGGTGAGCGCTACCATCAGTCCTGTGTCATGCCAACAGTAAAGCACCCTGAGACCATTCATGTGTGGGGTTGCTTCTCAGCCAAGGGAGCTCACTCACTCACAATTTTGCCTAAGAACACAGCCATGAATAAAGAATGGTACCAACACATCCTCCGGGAGCAACTTCTCCCAACCATCCAGGAACAGGTTGGTGACGAACAATGCCTTTTCCAGCATGATGGAGCACCTTGCCATAAGGCAAAAGTGATAACTAAGTGGCTCGGGGAACAAAACATCGATATTTTGGGTCCATGGCCAGGAAACTCCCCAGACCTTAATCCCATTGAGAACTTGTGGTCAATCCTCAAGAGGCGGGTGGACAAACAAAAAAAACTAAAATCTGACAAACTCCAAGCATTGATTATGCAAGAATGGGCTGCCATCAGTCAGGATGTGGCCCAGAAGTTAATTGACAGCATGCCAGGGCGGATTGCAGAGGTCTTGAAAAAGAAGGGTCAACACTGCAAATATTGACTCTTTGCATCAACTTCATGTAATTGTCAATAAAACCCTTTGACACTTATGAAATGCTTGTAATTATACTTCAGTATTCCATAGTAACATCTGACAAAAATATCTAAAGACACTGAAGCAGCAAACTTTGTGAAAATGTATATTTGTGTCATTCTCAAAACAGCCACGTCTGTAGACTTTGGCTCCCGAACTTAGGCTTGTGTGCCCGAACAGCTATAAAAAAAAAAACCTTACCGAAGTCCCCCCCCAAAAAAACAACGTTACAATGTTGTCATAATATATGCACAAACTCTTCTGAACTGTTTCGGCTGGGAAGCAGATGCTTTAATGGGACGCCTTAATGGGATTCCAAATAAAATGTCTGCCTGTGTGTTTGTGTGCGAGTGTGTACATTTACTGTCTGTTTTCCGGCTCCCCCTACAGTGTGGAACCTGGTGGAGTGGAAACAATCGAACCTTGGCCGAGAAAATGTGAGTGTTGACTGTTGTGAAGAATTAGCTTGTTATTACTCAGTCTTATTTCAAGATGATTCAAATAAATATATTGTTTCAGAGCTTGATAAGTGAGTTATGCATGTGTGGTTACACACTAATAGGACTTCACTTTGTTGTGGTTATATTTTGATGTGTGTGTGTGTTTTATATGACCATAGAGTATATGCCTTTAGAAATTATTCATACCCGTTGACTTATTCCACATTTTGTTGTGCCACAGCCTGAATTCAAAATTGATTAAAAAAATAACCTAATGACAAAGTGAAAACATGCTTTTAGAAATGTTTGAAAATTTATTGAAAATTAAATACAGAAATATTTAATTTACATAAGTATTCACACCCCTGAGTCAATACTTTGTAGAAGCACCTGTCACGCCCTGACCTTCGAGAGCCTTTTTATTTCTCTATTTGGTTAGGTCAGGGTGTGATTTGGGTGGGCATTCTAGTTTTTCTATTTCTTCGTTGGCCGGGTAGGGTTCCCAATCAGAGGCAGCTGTCTATCGTTGTCTCTGATTGGGGATCCTACTTAGGCAGCCTTTTTTCCACCTTTAGTTTGTGGGATCTTGTTTTTGTACTGTTGCTTTCCAGCCCTACAGAACTGTGCATGTCGTTTTGTATTTGTTGTTTTTTCGGTGTCATCAAAGAAAGATGTACGCCTACCACGTTGCACCTTGGTCCGATCCTTCTATCGACGAACGTAACAGCACCTTTGGCAGCGATTACAGCTGTGAGCTTTTCACACCTGGATTGTGCAACATTTGCCCATTTATTATTTTCAATAGTCTTTGAGCTCTGTCAAATTGGTTGTTGATCATTGCTAGACAACCATTTTCAGGTCATGCCATAGATTTTCAAGTAGATTTCAGTAAAAACTGGAACTCAGTCACCCAGGAACATTCACTGTCTTCTTGGTAAGCAAGTCCAGTGTAGATTTGGCCTTGTGTTTTAGGTTATTGAATTAATCTCCCAGTGTCTGGAGGAAAGCACACTGAACCAGGTTTTCCTCTAGGATTTATCTTTTCATTTAAAAAAAAAAAAAAAATCACCCATTGACATTGTGTTATTGTGTATAGGCTGTTGGATTCGGCTAAACTTTGAACATTGAGATATTAAAGACATGATAGATCAGATGCATAGTATATAAAGGAGTGAGAAGTTAATGGTTCTCTGTAGAAAGAGAGAGTGGCTATGAAATGTGCTGGGTGGACTGGAGGGGGTCACAGGAGTGTGATAGGTGATACGAGAGGACATCTGTGGATTAGGGGAAGGAGGGGTTGAGGTCAGGAGGTCAGATCCCCTGAAGGGAGTAATAAGGGTTTAGTATCCTGTTACCCTCTTCCTGTGGAACCAGAAGATGTAAGGGTTGGAGAGAAGGAGGAGTGTCTAAAGTGGGGTATATATACTTGTAATGGAGGGAACATGTCTGTCTGAATACAGCTGTGTCGACCCTTTGGGAAGAATTAAACTTGCTTAAGCTTCTCTAGCGTCCGTGAGTTATTTACTCTGAAAGAAATTTACCTAACAAGGCCATTGACAAAAAAATCTCAATTTAATCAATTTTGAATTCAGGCTGTAACAATAAAATGTGGAGCAAGTCAAGGGGTGTGAATACTTTCTGAAAGTACTGATCATTAAGTCTTAAATTAACTTTATATGAAGATTTACAATATATTGTGTCTTGGTGTCCCCATCAGATGACTGTGATCTCACACTGGACCCAAACACAGCAAACGAACAGCTCTCTCTGTCTGAGGACAACAGAAAGGCGACACGTAGGAGAGACAAGCAGCTGTATCCCGATCACCCAGAGAGATTTGAGATCTGGAAACAGGTGCTGTGTAGAGAGGGTCTGACTGGGCGCTGTTACTGGGAGGTAGAGTGGAGTGGGAGAGGGGCTTACATAGCAGTGACATATAAAGGAATCAGCAGAAAAGGAGTGGGTAATGACTGTGTGTTTGGATTAAATGACAAGTCCTGGACTCTGCTCTGCTGTGAGAACCGTTACACTGCCTGGCACAATAATAACTCCAATACCATAGCCGTTCCCTCCTCCAGCTCCCACAGAGTAGGAGTGTTTCTGGACTGGCCAGCCGGCACTCTGTCCTTCTACAGAGTCTCCTCTGACACACTGACCCACCTGCACACATTCACCTCCACATTCACTGAGCCCCTCTATCCAGGGTTTAGGTTTTACTATGACACCTCAGTGTCCCTGTGTCAGGTGTATGGCTGACCCCATTTAGTCGACTGGTCGATTGTTTGGTCGATAGGCTGTTGGTCAGCCAAGATTTATATATATAAAAATGTTATGGCACGTGAGACAGCGGTTTGATTGACTTATCCATTGTGGATGTCGCAGGGATGGAACACCTTGTTATTTCACCTTTATTTAACCAGGTAGGCCAGTTGAGAACAAGTTCTCATTTACAAATGCGACCTGGCCAAGATAAAGCAAAGCAGTGCGACAGAAACAACAACATAGAGTTACACATAAACAAACATACAGTCAATAACACAATAGAAAAATCTATGTACAGTGTGTGCAAATGTAGAAGAGTAGGGAGGTAAGGTAATAAATAGGCCATAGAGGCGAAATAATTACAATTTAGCATTAACACTGGAGTGATAGATGTGCAGATGATGAATGTGCAAGTAGAGATACTGGGGTCCAAAAGAGCAAGAGGTTAAGTAGCAATATGGGGATGAGGTAGTTGGGTGTGCTATTTACAGATTGGCTGTGTACAGGTGCAGTGGTTGGTAAACTGCTCTGACAGCTGATGCTTAAAGTTAGAGAGGGAGATATAAGACTCCAGCTTCAGTGATTTTTGGAATTCGTTCCAGTCATTGGCAGCAAAGAACTGGAAGGAGAGGAAGTGTTGGCTTAGGGGATGACCAGTGAAATATACCTGCTGGAGCACGTGCTACGGGTGGGTGTTGCTATGGTGACCAGTGAAATATACCCGCTGGAGCACGTGCTACGGGTGGGTGTTGCTATGGTGACCAGTGAGCTGAGATAAGGCGGGGCTTTACCTAGCAGAGACTTAGATGACCTGGAGCCAGTGGGTTTGTCGACGAGTATGAAGCGAGGGCCAGCAAACGAGATCATACAGGTCGCAGTGGTGGGTAGTATATGGGGCTTTGGTGACAAAACGGATGGCACTGTGATAGACTACATCCAGTTTGCTGAGTAGAGTGTTGGAGGCTATTTTGTAAATGACATCGCCGAAGTCATGGATCGGTAGGATAGTTAGTTTTACGAGGGTATGTTTGGCAGAATGAGTGAAGGATGTGTTGTTGCGAAATAGGAAGCCGATTCTAGATTTAATTTTGGATTGGAGATGCTTAATATGAGTCTGGAAGGAGAGTTTACAGTCTAACGAGACACCTAGGTATTTGTAATTGTCCACATATTGTCACGTTTGCTCCTGCTCTTCCCCTGGCGCTTGAGGGTGCCAGATTACCCTGCATCACACGTTCCTGCCATTCATCACTCACACCTGCCGTCCCTCGTCACTTGCATCAGCATTATTGGGCTCACCTGGACTCTTATCTCCTGTTTATTTCCTCCCCTATTATTGTCAGTTCCCTTGCTCTGTTCCCTGCTGCTGCGTTGATTGTCCTTTGTCTTAGTTTCTGTTTGCTGACGCTCTGCTTGTCTCGTTCTATGTCCGTCATTTATTAAATGTTTACTCCCCGTACCTGCTTCGTTCCTCCAGCGTCATTCCGCGTGACACATATTCTAAGTCAGAACCGTCCAGAGTAGTGATGCTAATCGGGCGGGCAGGTGCGGGCAGCAATTGGTTGAAGAGCATGCACTTAGTTTTACTAGCATTTAAAATCAGTTGGAGGACACTGAAGGAGTGTTGTATGGCATTGAAGCTCATTTGGAGGTTTGTTAGCACAGTGTCCAAAGAAGGGCTAGATGTATACAGAATGGTGTCGTCTGCATAGAGGTGGATCAGAGAATCACCAGCAGCAAGAGCGACATCATTGATATATACAGTATCACCAGTAGTACATTTATTGAATCATGTTCCCCCCACCGGACAGGCGCGCTCTGTCAATAAATAAAAGGCCTCAGTTACTCACCAAGTGTTGTTTTATAGAAGAACGATGTGTCTGTTGTTGTGGTTCAGTGCAAATGGGTCTTTAATCTTCTGGACATCCAGGGCCTTGGTTCTTTCTGTGTGTATGGACAGGCAGGCAAGGTTGCGGAGTCGAGGGTTTGCCCAGTATTTCATTCTGTATATCATGATGCGTGTAATTAGCATTTCTAGGATTTTATCTGCAACTATTTTGTCGAATTTGCCTATGACCTGTAAAAGTTAAAGGACGTTTCCCTGGTTGACAGCCATGTCGTTTTCTATGTCTCCTCTCTGAAAGTCCCTGGTATGCAGTGTAACACAATGACTCCACAACTGCTCTCATATACTCTCTGTTCTCTCTGACTATTTTCCAATGTCCATTACTTAGAGCATTGCATATTATTAAGCCAGACTCTTTCTGAATAGTCCACTCATTCCACACTGTCATTGCATATTTATGCTCCACACTAGCATTGTGTGTCTTGAACGAACTTGTCGCCTTCTTCCAGTTCTGGTAGCCATCGTGGGTAAATTTCTCTTTTCTCTTTTCTTGATCAGAAAACGGTCCATCGCAACGGGGCGAGATGGGCGAATAGCTAGCTAGAAGTTAGCTCACATAAATCAGCTTCTTGATATGACACACCTGTCAGGTGGCTGGATTTTCTTGGCAAAGGAGAAATGCTTACTAATGCTAACTCGGGGCGGCAGGAAGCCTAGTGGTTAGAGCGTTGGACTAGTAACCGAAAGGTTGCAAGATTGAATCCCCGAGCTGACAAGGTAAAAATGTGTCGTTCTGCCCCTGAACAAGGCAGTTAACCCACTGTTCCTAGGCCGTCATTGAAAATAAGAATTTGTTCTTAACTGACTTGCCTAGTTAAATAAATAAAAAATAACAGGGATGTCAACAAATTTGTGCACAACATTTGAGAGAAATAAGCTTTTTGTGCGTGTGGAACATTTCTGGGATCTTTTATTTCAGCTCATGAAACATGGGACCAACACTTTACATGTTGCGTTGATATAATTTCCACCTCCAGAAATGAGCCCAATAAGATATTGGTAAAAATTACGTTTAAAGGATTTTAACATATTGGACCATATAACCTGTATTGATGGTGTATTATCAGATGTTAAATGAGTTTAACATATTGTACCATATAACCTGTATAGATGGTCTATTATCAGATGTTAAATGAGTTTAACATATTGTACCATATAACCTGTATAGATGGTGTATTATCAGATGTTAAATGAGTTTAACATATTGGACCATATAACCTGTATAGATGGTCTATTATCAGGTGTTAAATTATTTTAACATATTGTACCATATAACCTGCATAGATGGTCTATTATCAGATGTTAAATGATTTTAACATATTGGACCATATAACCTGTATAGATGGTATATAATCAGATGTTAAATGATTTTAACATATTGTACCATATAACCTGTATAGATGGTCTATTATCAGATGTTAAATGAGTTTAACATATTGTACCATATAACCTGTATAGATGGTCTATTATCAGATGTTAAATGAGTTTAACATATTGGACCATATAACCTGTATAGATGGTCTATTATCAGATGTTAAATGATTTTAACATATTGTACCATATAACCTGTATAGATGGTCTATTATCAGATGTTAAATGATTTTTAAATATTTTATTTGCTATCTTTCTTACCATTATCTGTGTATTTGCATTTCAATTTGATTTCAAACATATTTTTTTCTGTGGGATTGTCATGTTTATTCAACTTTAGTTTTAGAAGTGGGGGGGGCATCATTTTTTCATTATTATTATTATTAAAAAATGTGTTGGATAACCACTCCAAACAGCCTACCCGACCACTCGGAGGAATCCACATGGTCCTAAAGCACACTGTTGCCTCGTTTTGTATCACATTCCAATGATAAAACTGGGGGGGGGGGACAAAAATGCAATTTCAGAATGTGGAGGGGACATGTCCCCAGTGAAAGTTGGGCACCTGGATAACTGTATCACTGGCTGTCTCATGGAGAGTGTGAGGGTGGGTGTCATGGTGGGATGGCCTGAACTCAGAGTCTGATTGAATAACAAGGGAACCCACAGTAACTGCAGTAAAACATGGTGGAACAAAGGCAGCTGGCAGTAACTTCACTTACTGCTGTTTCCTTGGTTTTTACTTAGATTTTGTAGTTACAGCAAATTTGAAACTCCATGTTCTCTGAAACAGAAGGTAATAGAACCCGGAGACTTTGTCACAAGATATAACAGAAGCTAATAGAACCCGGAGACTTTGTCACAAGATATAACAGAAGCTAATAGAACCAGCACACTTTGTCACAAGATATAACAGAAGATAATTGAACCAGGACACTTTGTCCCTGGATATAACAGAAGATAATTGAACCAGGACACTTTGTCCCAAGATATAACAGAAGATAATTGAACCAGGACACTTTGTCCCAAGATATAACAGCAGATAATTGAACCAGGACACTTTGTCACAAGATATAACAGTTACTACTAAGCCTGATTTCGGTCTGAACTCCTCTTTGACCAAATGTGTAGCAGCAGTTTGCAATTGTATGGCAGAAAAGCTGTGCACATAACCCTAATACCTCTTCATGGACTACAGTTGAACATTGTCTTGTTTTAGGGTGTGACCTGGTATGGTCTGATTGAATTACAGCAGTTATTTTAACAATGCTGGTTATAAATATTGTTGACATTCATCCAAGGAGACCTTGACTTGCATTACACTCACTGCAGAAAAACATTCCTATAAATGACCCCTAAAATACTGATGACCCCTAAAATACTGATACTGCACTCTGCCTTGGTATGACCTTAAACAGCTATATGGGTAATGAAAAAGCTAAGTGCCGTATCTAGAATTCTAAATGTGTCGATCCAACATTTTGTTGTTTTTCTGTTTGATGGAAACAGTTTGAGTTCTAACTACATTCCAACTGTATTTAATGGTGTTATGTAGTTGTGTTTTCATGTTTTGACTGTTGTATTGTAGTAACCCTCAACTGTATTTAGTGGTGTTATGTAGTTGTGTTTTCATGTTTTGACTGTTGTATTGTAGTAACCCTCAACTGTATTTAGTGGTGTTATGTAGTTGTGTTTTCATGTTTTGACTGTTGTATTGTAGTAACCCTCAACTGTATTTAGGGGTGTTATGTAGTTGTGTTTTCATGTTTTGACTGTTGTATTGTAGTAACCCTCAAGCTTTTTTTTTGCCATAAGGTTATTTAATCACTGAGAATGTTCATACTTAATAAATATTTGACTTTGTATTAGTATCAATGCTGTCATTTTCTTTATGTTAGTTATTATTTCTATATTTTGTTTATCTTTCTTACCATTATCTGGGTATTTACTCTCACACACACACACACACACACACACACACACACACACACACACACACACACACGCACACACACACACACACACACACACACACACAGGGAATGTTGTGGTTGTTTAATATTATAATATAACATTTACACTCCTCCGGGGTAAACCTGTTTCAAGGAGTGCAGCAGGTAGCCTACAGCAGGATTTTGATCCAGCTAGACAACAAACCTGACCAACTGACCTAATTGATCAGTTCAGTGAGTGCCTAAATTCAACACACTTGGTTTTCCAGGTTGATTAAATCAAAAACATGAATTGTTGTGCTGACCTAATGGGGACATTGAACTGTTTGCACACATCCTGTGTGGGGACGTCTTGACAAACTGGGGACAAAATAATTATCCCAATAAGGCAGACCATGTCAAAACCTAACCCTAACATTTAACCCCTAACTCTAATTCTAACCCTAAACCCCCCAGAAATGACCTTTTCCCTTGTGGGTATCAGCAAAATGTCCCCAGTTGGTCCCCACAAGTATAGTTAAACATGCACTCTCTCTCT
The DNA here is from genome assembly GCF_045679555.1 of Salvelinus alpinus. Lineage (NCBI taxonomy): Eukaryota > Metazoa > Chordata > Actinopteri > Salmoniformes > Salmonidae > Salvelinus > Salvelinus alpinus. The sequence goes on from NC_092086.1 coordinate 17,290,061, forward strand.
CTCACACTCGAACACACAAAATCTACACACACATTATTCTTTAGTTGTGCTGTTTGTATATTGTTGTATTGTAGAGAAAACAAAACATTGACACCTGTATGGGGCGGCAGCGTAGCCTAGTGGTTAGAGCATTGGACTAGTAACCAAATGGTTGCAAGTTCAAATCCCTGAGCTGAGAAGTTACAAATCTGTCATTTTTGACCCTGAACAAGGTAGTTAACCCACTGTTCCTAGGCTGTCATTGAAAAAAATATCTTATGCAATAATATGCTCAGTCTAAAACTTTGCACAGCCCACAGACAGAAGTGCCTGCCTCACATAAGATGGGATGTCTATGAAATTTAGGTAGAGGGAACCCTCATCATGTGATGTCAGCACCTGTTAAGCTTCCCCTCTTGATCAGCATAGAACGGTGTCCCTAACAAACTGCATCACCTCTGTGGGAGACTAAACTCATCAAATCTTGTTTCAAAGTTAACTTTCAGTTTAACAAAAAACTCTATCACGGGAGTCATCTGTACTGATGATGACTGGAAATAGTTACGCACTGTAGGGAAATTGATGATTTTGTTCCGGCCTCAAATCAGAGGAGAAAATAAATACATTTTTCAAGCATGCCAATAACTGTTTTACAGTTAGAACATCAATCTCATTTTCATGGAGGACATTGATGCCAGATGCAGCCACCCGTGCAAGTAATTCACCTTTTTTATTCAAGATCTCATTGACTTTAACATTTGAATAGCAGTTTTCACCAAAAATAGTTTTGAGCGTGAACATTTTGTCCATAACTGTTTAGAGAAACCTTCCTGAATTGAAACATGGGACCAAATGTGTTGTTCCAGTTTTCCATGCTGATGGCCATGACCTGCCATGTCAGGTACTTGAACAGGATCATTAATATTGTCAGTGTTCTGGATTTTAAATTAGTGTTTTTAAATTATTAGTAGTGTAAATTCTGCATTTCTTCAGTTTTATCTGTGAGCAAGAATAAATCAACTCAAATTCAAACATGATTAAAGGAGCCCAAGGCATCTTGATTACATAGATCACACAGAGGAAAGGTTATGATTTTCATTAAAAGATGTTTTCTAGGTGGAAGGTGAACCCTGTGTATGAGATTAAAATGTATCAGCTGGTGATTAGGATTGTTAGATGAACCCACTAAATTCCCCCTCTTCTCCCTCTTCATGTCTTCTGTTTAACCTGAACCTTTCAGTATTAACTAGTGGTTCTGGTGTAAAATGTCCTTTAAGTATCTCCACAATATCCCCATACTCCTTATTACCTGTTCTGTCTGGCTGTAGCAGGCTGTCTAGTAAATTAAATATATTTGGCTCCATTACACTAACACATGTAGGCACAATGTTGTCCTCATGAATGTCATTTACAAGAACAAAATATTCTAACTGTTCTGTGTATGATCTCCACTGCTCAATACTTTCATCAAACTGTCCAATGGTCCCAAACAATTCCAATAATGTTCTTCCCTTTTTAATCATGTTGTTTTCCCGCTCCGACGTCCGTCTCGAGTCCTTTTCTGCCGTCCATGATGATGTTAACTCTCTTTCTTAGCTAGCTCGACTATGCACTTGCCTCTGCTAGCAATACACTGTGCTAACATTAGCCTATACTGTACCACAGAAAATAACAGTTTAAACAGTTGAAAAAACAACTTCTTCCAGACAGAATAGTTCCTGTAGATTCAGACTCGTCACCAATCTTTTGTTATGTCTCTTGGGTTTCATAACCACGTCTGTATAACAATTCAATAATGATGAGACGGGAGACAGGAATCAGTTCAACCATTTATATGGAACGTGATCATCTCAACACATACAAACCCCCATGATGCTCTGCAGCACAACGCCAATATACAACAAATACATGAGTAAATGGACACACAAAAAAACCTCAGAGGAATTTAAATGTTCAGTTCTAGAAAGTAGGGCCATGGGACAGAATCAGAAAGGTCAGTATGTTTGATAGCTGGTTACAGAGGTGACATAACAAGCATAAGGTCAATTATAACACAGTGAAGTAGAGGTGGGAGCTGAAAGCAGACATGGACAGTGAGACGTGTGAGGAGATCAGGGGTGAAACACAGGTATCAGGACAGGTAGATCAGGACAGGTAGAAATGGCAGGGCTGGAAATAGATACAGAGACACATTCTGATCATGGCTTAGACCTGACCTGAGACACCCAAACAGAAGATGCCATAGCAAAGTCCTGGCCAGTAGGCTGTATGGGATTTCCTTTCATCAAAATCCAGAACATGGACATGAGGCATCTGTCAATAAAAAGTGACTTAGAGCTTTAGTGAAAGTATGGAATTACTTAGTGTTACTAACATCATAAACATAAAACATTTAAAACTGCTCATTTTTATTATACTGATCTAAAATCTAAACGCAACAGGCAACAATTTCAAAGATTTGACTTACAGTTACAGTCAATTGAAAATAAATTCATTAGGCCTTAATCTACGGATTTCACATGACTGGGAACACAGACATGCATCTGTTGGTCACAGGTTACCTTAGTAAAAAAGTAGGATTGTGGATCAGAAAACCAGTCAGTATCTGGTGTGACCACCATTTGCCTCATGCAGCGCGATACATCTCTTTCACATAGAGTTGATCAGGCTGTTGATTGTGGCCTGTGGAAGGCTGTCCCACTCCTCTTCAATGGCTGTGCAAAGTTGCTGGATATTGTCGGGACCTGGAACACGCTGTCGTACACGTCTATCCAGAGCATCCCAAACATGCTCAACGGCTGACATATCTGGTGAGTTCTCAGGCCATGGAAAATCGTATATATTTTTTCAGCTTCCAGGAATTGTGTATATCGATCGGGCCGTGCATTATCATGCTGAAACATGAGGTGATGGAGGTGGAGGAATGATACGATAATGGGTTCTCATCATGGTATCTCTGTGCATATAATTGCCATTGATAAAATGCACGTGTTCATTGTCCGTAGCTTATGATTACCCATATCATCACCTCACTGCCACCATGGGGCACTCTGTTCACAACGTTGACATCAGCAAACTGCTCGCCCACATGACACCAGCTTCTTGATATGCCACACCGGTCAGGTGGATGGATTATCTTGGCGAATGAGAAATGGTCACTAACAGGGATGTAAAACTTATAAGCTGTTTGTGCGTATGGAACATTTCTGGGATCTTTTATTTCAGCTCATGAAACATGGGACCAACACTTTACATGTTGCCTTTATATCTTTGTTCAGTGTATTTACAGGAATAAACTGGCCCAAACTGGTGTGTGTGTGTCCGTCCAGTGTGTGTGTGTGTGTCCAGTGTGTGTGTGTCCAGTGTATGTGTGTGTGTGTGTGTGTGTGTGTGTGTGTGTGTGTGTGTGTGTGTGTGTGTGTGTGTGTGTGTGTGTGTGTGTGTCCAGTATGTGTGTGTGTGTGTGTCCAGTGTGTGTGTGTCCAGTGTGCGTCCAGTGTTTGTGTGTCCAGTGTGTGTGTCCAGTATGTGTGTGTAAAGTGTGTGTGTGTTAAGTGTGTGTCCAGTGTGTGTGTCTGGTGTGTGTCCAGTGTGTCCCCAGTGTCTGTGTGTCCGTCCAGTGTGTGTGTGTGTCCAGTGTGTGTCCTAATGTGTGTGTGTGTGTGTGTGTGTGTGTGTGTGTCCAGTATGTGTGTGTGTGTGTGTGTTTGTGTCAGTGTCCAGTGTGTGTCAGTGTCCAATGTGTGTGTGTGTGTGTGTGTCCAGTGTGTGTCAGTGTCCAGTGAGTGTGTGTGTGTCCAGTGTGTGTCTGTGTCCAGTGTGTGTGTGTCCAGTATGTGTGTGTGTGTGTGTCCAGTGTGTGTGTGTCCAGTGTGTGTGACACAGAGTTATTTATATTCTTATTTTATTAAAATATTGTGTTGTGTTTGATTAGGACACAGGGACCACCTGACACAGGGACACTGAAGAGTCATCATAAACCCAAAACCCTGGATAGAGAGGCTCAGTGAATGTGGTGTAGAATGTGTTCAGGTGGGTCAGTGTGTCAGAGGAGACTCTGTAGAAGGACAGGGTGCCGGCTGGCCAGTCCAGATACACTCCTACTCTGTGGGAGCTGGAGGAGAGGACGTCTATGAGAGTGGGAATAGTATTGTGCCTGGCAGTGTAACTGTTGTCAGAGCAGAACAGACTCCAGGACTTGTCATTCCATCCAATCAGACTGTCCTCACCCTCTCCTCTCCTGCTGATTCCTTTATATGTCACTCCTATAACAGGCCATCCCCCACTCCACTCTACCTCCCAGTAACAGCGTCCAGTCAGGCCCTCTCTACACAGCACCTGTCTACAGACCTCAAATCTATCTGGGTGATCAGGATACGGCTGCTTCTTTCTCCTACATGTCACCTTTCTGTTCTCCTCAGACAGAGATAGGTTTCTGTTTACTGTGTTTGGGTCCAGTGTGAGATCACAGACATCTGATGGATGAAACCAGACACAATATTAGAAATCATCATCATTCCATTAGAATGTTAACTCACCTTTCACTAATTCATTTATTGTAGATGTTTCTAGGTATCAAAAGGAGAAGTTAAGGTAACTTGAGGCTTTTGATTGATCATATGTTATAGTGTATGGTAATATAAAACACACTTATTCCCATTAATTACACACACACACACACACACACACACACAAAATGACACCAGGATGCATGCATGAACACACACACATTTCTAATGTAACACGAACACGCCACACATACACAGACACACACATTGTCAAAGCAACTCTTTATAAACGTTGGTGTCCCTGATTTCTGCTTCTGTAGAACTACAGCTGATATTTAATATGACCAAGTAAGTAATGATGGTGGTCTTTGACTTAACTTGAATTAGGACTTATTCTTAGTCATATTCTTCACAGCAGTCAACACTTACATTTTCTAGGCCCAGGTTTCATTGTGTACTCTCCACCATGTTCCACACTGTAGCAGTAAGCAGAAGAACAGACAGTCATTGAGTGATACACGTCAACTCTCTCTCACACACACACACGCACACACACACACACACACACACACAACTTTGTCCAAGTGGTTGTAAGAATGTTTGTTTTAACTAGCCTGATAAATCAAACATGTCTGATATGAGCATTGACATAAATCCTCTACATACTTGAGTTTCTCCAGTCTGCAGTGTGGATCCTCCAGTCCAGCAGAGAGCAGTCTGACTCCTGAGTCTCCTGGGTGATTGTAGCTCAGGTCCAGCTCTCTCAGGTGTGAGGGGTTTGACTTCAGAGCTGAGACCAGAGAAGCACAGCCTTCCTCTGTGACTAGACAGCCTGACAGTCTGCAAAGAGTCAAATATACATTATAATCACACTGATATTCTTTGGTGGTGAAAATAGTGGCAGTATATTTTTTCAACATATTCAGATACATCAGAGTCCAGCAACCTTTCATATCTATTCATAAATGAATGTATCATTATTAGAAATGACAAATTATCAAAGTATTGCTTGTAGAGAGAAAAATATAAAGTACAAATATTTGAGTAGACTGACCAGACCATTTTAAAAAGCAGTATCAGTTAAAAGACAGACAGTGAGGTATCAGATTTAGATTGTATTGAGTATACAGTCCACACCATATCTATTTTGACAGTGAAGCTAACATTTTAAATGTGGCTCTATACTCCAGCATTTTGGATTTCAGATCAAATGTTTCATATGATGTGACAGTATATAATGTCACCTTTTATTTGAGGGGATTTTCATACATATCTGTTTCACCGTTTGGAAATAAAAGCACTTTATGTATCTAGTCTCCCTATTTGAAGAAGTCATAAGTATTTTGACCAATTCACTTAAAGTGTATTAAAGTTGTAAAACGTTTAGTATTTAAACTCGTTGGTTGATTTTGCAGTGTGTTTTGTTTGTGTTTGGGGTTATGTTTTGACCAATAGTAACTGAATGGTGGATGATGACTGGATTAATCTTGTGTCTAAGTGAGTAGATAATATGTTTCTAAACACTACTAAATGAATCCTGATGATGCCATGATTAAGAAAAATCATGAATCAGTCATGAGCAATTATGAATAAGAAAGTTACAGAGGCTATAACAAAACATGCCAACCTCTCACCATTACCAATAACAGGTGAGTTTGGCATTTCAATAACAGAGGGGGTATGATCCTTGTGCCCCTGTAACTTTCTCATTCATCATCATTCACGATTCATTCATGATTATTCATAATCATGGTAGCATCCACATGAATGTAGAAGTGTTCAGAAACATCTTCTATTCTTACTGACACTACAAGTGAAGTGACTCCAAAATGACAGGACATTATTCACCATTCAGTTTCTATTGGGAAAAACATAATCCAAAACACAACCACAACAAACTGCAAATGCATTCAAAAAGGTTTTAGAATCACAAGCTTGATGTGATCACTGCGGGTAAGGAATATGGGACCAAATACTAAACTTATGTCTACTATATTACAATATAAGTGAATATGTCCAAATTATTACACATTTTTCAAATGGGAGAACTAGATACATAAAAGTGCTTTAATTTCTAAACAGTAACACAAATAAAAGGTGACATTATATACTGTCGACCTAATTTGAAAAATTTGATCTCAATTCCAAAATACTGGAGCATTTTGCAAACATATATGCTGTGGACTATGTGTGCCTGGTAAACACATCTGGATCTGGTGAACAGTTCTCACTTTTATTTAACCTTTATTTGACTCGGCAAGTCAGTTAAGAACCAACTGTTATTTACAATGACGGCCTCCCAGAAGGCAAAAGGCCTACCTGCGGGGGCGAGGGCTGGGATTAAAATAAAAAATATTAAAAATAAAAAAAAGATATACAGTGGGGCAAAAAAGTATTTAGTCAGCCACCAATTGTGCAAGTTCTCCCACTTAAAAAGATGAGAGAGGCCTGTAATTTTCATCATAGGTACACTTCAACTATGACAGACAAAATGAGAAAAGAAAAATCCAGAAAATCACATTGTAGGATTTTTAATGAATTTATTTGCAAATTATGGTGGAAAATAAGTATTTGGTCAATAACAAAAGTTTATCTCAATACTTTGTTATATACCCTTTGTTGGCAATGACAGAGGTCAAACGTTTTCTGTAAGTCTTCACAAGGTTTTCACACACTGTTGCTGGTATTTTGGCCCATTCCTCCATGCAGATCTCCTCTAGAGCAGTGATGTTTTGGGGCTGTTGCTGGGCAACATGGACTTTCAACTCCCTCCAAAGATTTTCTATGGGGTTAAGATCTGGAGACTGGCTAGGCCACTCCAGGACCTTGAAATGCTTCTTACGAAGCCACTCCTTCGTTGCCCGGGTGGTGTGTTTGGGATCATTGTCATGCTGAAAGACCCAGCCACGTTTCATCTTCAATGCCCTTGCTGATGGAAGGAGGTTTTCACTCAAAATCTCACGATACATGGCCCCATTCATTCTTTCCTTTACACGGATCAGTCGTCCTGGTCCCTTTGCAGAAAAACAGCCCCAAAGCATGATGTTTCCACCCCCATGCTTCACAGTAGGTATGGTGTTCTAAGGATGCAACTCAGCATTCTTTGTCCTCCAAACACGACAAGAGTTGAGTTTTTACCAAAAAGTTATATTTTGGTTTCATCTGACCATATGACATTCTCCCAATCTTCTTCTGGATCATCCAAATGCTCTCTAGCAAACTTCAGACGGGCCTGGACATGTACTGGCTTAAGCAGGGGGACACGTCTGGCACTGCAGGATTTGAGTCCCTGGCGGCGTAGTGTGTTACTGATGGTAGGCTTTGTTACTTTGGTCCCAGCTCTCTGCAGGTCATTCACTAGGTCCCCCCGTGTGGTTCTGGGATTTTTGCTCACCGTTCTTGTGATCATTTTGACCCCACGGGGTGAGATCTTGCGTGGAGCCCCAGATCGAGGGAGATTATCAGTGGTCTTGTATGTCTTCCATTTCCTAATAATTGCTCCCACAGTTGATTTCTTCAAACCAAGCTGCTTACCTATTGCAGATTCAGTCTTCCCAGCCTGGTGCAGGTCTACAATTTTGTTTCTGGTGTCCTTTGACAGCTCTTTGGTCTTGGCCATAGTGGAGTTTGGAGTGTGACTGTTTGAGGTTGTGGACAGGTGTCTTTTATACTGATAACAAGTTCAAACAGGTGCCATTAATACAGGTAACGAGTGGAGGACAGAGGAGCCTCTTAAAGAAGAAGTTACAGGTCTGTGAGAGCCAGAAATCTTGCTTGTTTGTAGGTGACCAAATACTTATTTTCCACCATAATTTGAAAATAAATTCATTAAAAGTCCTACAATGTGATTTTCTGGATTTTTTTCTCATTTTGTCTGTCATAGTTGAAGTGTACCTATGGTGAAAATTACAGGCCTCTCTCATTTTTTTAAGTGGGAGAACTTGCACAATTGGTGGCTGACTAAATACTTTTTTGCCCCACTGTAAATATAGGACAAGTACACATCAGGAAAAGAGAGATACTGCAACACTACATAAAGAGAGACCTAAGACAACAATATAGCAAGGCAGCAACACAACATGACAAACACATAGTAGCAACACACCATGGCAGCAGAACAACATGGTCGCATCACAAAACATGGTAAAAACATTATTGGTCTAGATTTAACTTTAGCCTGCAGCTTTGATATGTGCTGAGAGGACAGTTTACTGTCTAGCCATACCCCAAAGTACTTGTATGAGGTGACTACCTCAAGCTCTAAATCCTCAGAGATAGTAATCACACCTGTGGGGAGAGGTGCATTCTTCTTACCAAACCACATGACCTTTGTTTTGGAGGTGTTCAGAACAACGTTATGGACAGAGAAAGCTTGTTGGACACTAAGAAAGCTTTGTTGTAGAGCGTTTAACACAACATCCGGTGAGGGGCCAGCTGAGTATGACTGTATCATCTGCATATAAATGGATGAGAGAGCTTCCTACTGCCTGAGCTATGTTGTTGATGTAAATTGAGAAGAGCGTGGGGTCTAGGATCAAGCCTTGGGGTACTCCCTTGGTGACACACAGTGGCTGAGACAGCAATTTTTCTGACTTTATACACTGCACTCTTTGAGAGATGTATTTAGCAAACCAGGTCAAAGACCCCTCAGAGACACCAATACTCCTTAGCCTCCCCACAAGAATGGAATGGTACCATATCAAAAGGTTTGGCCAAGTCAATAAAAATAGCATCACAACATTGCTATTAATCAAGGGCAGTGGTGACATCATTTAGAACCTTTAAGGTTGTAGTGACAAATCCATAACCTGAGCAGAAACTAGATTGCATTTCAGAGAGAATACTATAGACATCAAGAAAGCCAGTCAGTTGATTATTGACAGGTTTTTCCAACAGTTTTGATAAACAGGGCAAAATAGAAATAGGCCTATAACAGTTAGGTTCAGCTTGATCTCGCCCTCTTGTTGACCAAATACAGGAATACGAACCTCAGAGTCTCCAGTTTACAGTGGGGATTCCCCAGTCCATCAGAGAGCAGCTTCACTCCTGAATCCTTCAGGTCATTGTTACTCAGATCCAGCTCTCTCAGGTGTGAGGGGTTTGACCTCAGAGCTGAGACCAGAGAAGCACAGCCTTCCTCTGTGACTTGACAGCCTGACAGCCTGCAACGAGTAAAATCATATTTAAACCACACTGCTATTCTTTGGTGGTGAAAATAGTGGCAGTATATTTTTTCAACACATTCAGATATATCAGTGTCCTGAAACCTGCCATATCTATTAATAAATGAATGTATCATTATTAGAAATTATCATAATATTGCTTGAAGAGAGAGAAATGTATTGTACCAATATTTGACAAGACTGACCAGACCAGTTTAAAAGCAGTATCAGTTAAAAGACAGACAGTAAGATATCAGATTTAAATTGTATTGAGTGTACAGTCCACACCATATCTATTTTGACAGTGAAGCTAAAAATGTAAATGTGTCTCTATACTCCAGTATTTTGGAATTGAGGTCAAATGTTTCATATGAGGTGACAGTATATAATGTCACCTTTTATTTGAGGGTATTTTCATACATATCGGTTTCACCGTTTAGAAATAAAAGCACTTTATGTATCTAGTCCCCCTATTTGAAGAAGTCATGTTTTCTGACCAATTCACTTATAGTGTATTAAAGTAGTCGAAATAATTGTATTTGGTCCCATATTCTTTGATCGCAATGACTACATCAAGCCTGTGACTGCCATGATTGAGAAAGATCATGAATGAATCATTAATAATAATGAGTGAGAGCGTTAGAGGCTACAACAAAACATACTAACCTCTCACCATTAACCTCAAATTAAAGGTGACATTCTGTACTGTCGCCTAATATGAAACATTCTATTTCAAATCCAAAATGCTGGAGCATTGCACCAACTTCAAAACTTCCCTGTCAAAACACATGGTGTGTACTATGTGTGCATGGTAAACACATGTGGATCTGGTGAACAGTTCTCACTTCTTGACCAACTACAGGAATACTGACCTCAGAGTCTCCAGTTTACAGTGGGGATTCCCCAGTCCAGCAGAGAGCAGCTTCACTCCTGAATCCTTCAGGTCATTGTTAGTCAGATCCAGCTCTCTCAGGTGTGAGGAGTTTGAACTGAGAGCTGAGACCAGAGAAGCACAGCCTTCCTCTGTGACTTGACAGCCTGACAGCCTGCAAATAGTAAAATCATATTTAAACCACACTGCTATTATTTGGTAGTAAAAATAGTGGCAGTATATTTTTTCAACATATTCAGATATATCAGTGTCCTGAAACCTGCCATATCTATTCATAAATGAATGAATGTATCATTATTAGAAATGATCATAATATTGCTTGAAGAGAGAAACATTTATTGTACACATATCTGAGTAGACTGAGCAGACCTTTACCTCTGATGTTAGCTTAAAAAATATATACTTTTAGTACTTCTTCAAATGGTAGAACTAGGTCCATGAAGTGCTTTCATTTCTAAAAGCTAAAACAGATTTTTATGAGTACCTTAAAAATAAAGGTGACATTCTGTACTGCCGCCTAATATGAAACATTATATCTCAAATCCTAAATGCTGGAGCATTGCACCAAATTTAAAACTGAAAGCTTCACTGTCCAAACACATATGGTGTGGACTATGTGTGCCTGGTAAACACATGTGGAACTAGTGAACAGTTCTCACTTGTTGACCAACTACAGGAATATTGACCTCAGAGTCACCAGTTTACAGTGAGGATTCTCCAGTCCAGCAGAGAGCAGCTTCACTCCTGAATCCTTCAGGTCATTGTTACTCAGATCCAGCTCTCTCAGGTGTGAGGGGTTTGACATCAGAGCTGAGACCAGAGAAGCACAGCATTTCTCTGTGACTCCACAGCCTGACTGTTATGCTGATGAATGAGGACCCAAAAGCGACGTAATAGTAACAGAGTCTTTATTCCAGTATCAAACAAACAATGATTCTCCTGGATATATCAAAGGTAAATCCAAAACAGGAAACTGAAATCCTCTCGTCAGTAGAGAGGAACGACAGGAGACGCGACCACAGACTGCAGGTCGCTTCAGGAAGGCACAGGCCGTAGCTGACATAGACACCTGCTCACACGCAGCATCTGAAGAAGGCAAAAACACGACAGGGCGGAACAAGGACACAGGAACAGCAAACATCAAACAAGAATCCGACCAGGACAGAAGCGGAAACAGAGGGAGAAATAGGGACTCTAATCAGAGGGCAAAATAGGGGACAGGTGTGAAAGAGTAAATGAGGTCGTTAGGAGAATAAGAAACAGCTGGGAGCAGGAACGGAACGATAGAGAGAGAGAGCGGGAGAGGGAGAGAGGGAGGAGGAGAGAGAGAGAGAGAAAGAGGGAAAGAACCTAATAAGACCAGCAGAGGGAAGCACAGGGACAAGACATGAAGATCAAAGACAAAACATGACACTGACAGCCTGACAGAGAGATCAGGATTTCACAAACACATTGTTAATTTAAAATCAGTAGTGCAGAAGGACAATGGCAGATGCATTTGGTTTATTCTCCCAAATAACATATAGATTTACCTTCCGTCTCCTAGAATTGTATTGTTGTATTGTTATACAATGTGAACACCAATGCATTGAATCAATATATTTTTCAATAATACATATTTTTCTCTAAACTGAATATTTCTTCCTGATGATTAGTACTTAAATGTATTTGTATGTACTCACATAGCAGCTCTGGAGGCTTTGACCACTGGCAGCAGCCTCAGAAGACCTTCCTCTGATCTGGAATATTTCTTCAGGTCAAACACTTCCAGCTCCTTTTCTGAAGTCAGCAACACAAAGACCAGAGCTGACCACTGTGCAGGTGAGAGTTCTTCACTGGAGACACTTCCTGATCTCAGGTAGCTTTGGATCTCCTCCACTAGAGAATGGTCATTCAGTTCATTCAGACAGTGGAACAGATTGATGCTCCTCTCTGGAGAGGGATTCTCCCTGATCTTCTCCTTGATGTACTTGACTGTTTCTTCATGACTCTGTGAGCTGCTTCTTGTCTTTGTCAGAAGACCTCGTAAGTGCTTCTGATTGGACTCCAGTGAGATGCCCAGAAGGAAGCGGAGGAAAAGGTCCAGGTTTCCCGTCTCACTTTGTAAGGCTTTATCCACAGCACTCTTGTAGACATTAACTTCAGTAACTTGCGGTTTGGCCATTAGATTCTCATTGTTGTTGATGAATGAGAGGAACACATATACAGCAGCCAGAAACTCCTGAATGCTCAGATGCACGAAGCAGTACACCTTGTCCTGGTACAGCCCACATTCCTCTTTAAAGAGCTGTGTGCACAATCCTGAGTACACTGAGGCTTCATTGACATCAATGCCAGCCTCTTTCAGGTCTTCTTCATAGAAAATCAGATTGCCCTTCACAAGCTGTTGAAAAGCCAGTTTTCCCATTGACAGAATGCTCTCTTTATTCCAGTGTGGACCTGTCTCTTCTTTCCCAAGATACTTTTCATTCTTCTGTTTGGTATGAAACACCACAAGGTGTGTGTACATCTCAGTCAGAGTCTTGGGCATCTCTTCTTTCTTATGTTTCAGCATGGGTTCAAGGACTATTGCAGAAATCCAACAGAAGACTGGAATGTGGCACATGATGTGGAGGCTCCTTGATGTCTTTATGTGTGAGATGATTCTGCTGGCCAGGTCCTCATCACTGAATCTCTTCCTGAAGTACTCCTCCTTCTGTGGGTCACTGAACCCTCGTACCTCTGTCACCTGGTCAACACACTTAGGGGGGATCTGATTGGCTGCTGCAGGTCGGGTAGTTATCCAGAGGAGAGCAGAAGGAAACAGATTTCCCTTGATGAGATTTGTCAGCAGAACATCCACTGTGGTTGACTTTGTGACGTCACAACAGATCTTGTTCTTCTGGAAGTCTAGGGGCAGTCGGCACTCATCCAGACCATCAAAGATGAACAGAACTTTGTACTTGTCATAGTTGGAGATTCTTGATTGTTTGGTTTCCACTGAGAAGTGATTGAGAAGTTCAATCAAAGTGTGTTTTTCCCCTTTCATCAAATTCAGCTCCCGAAAAGGGAATGAAAATAAAAATTGGACATCCTGATTTGCTTTTCCTTCTGCCCAGTCCAGAATGAACTTCTGCACAGAGACTGTTTTTCCAATGCCAGCGACTCCCTTTGTCAGCACAGTTCTGATACGTTTGTCTTGTCCAGTTAACGGTTTGAAGATGTCATTACATTTGATTGCAGTCTCTGGTCTTCCTTGTTTCCTGGTTGTTGTCTCAATCTGTCTCAGCTCATGTTCTTTATTGACCTCTCCTGTTCCACCCTCTGTGATGTAGAGCTCTGTGTAGATCTTATTGAGAATTGTTGGGTTTCCTTGTTTAGCGATCCCCTCAAATACACATTGAAACTTCTTCTTCAGATTAGATTTGAGTTCACGTTGGCAAATCACAGCAAGCTCATCTGAATGAAGAAACAACACAAAGGATATTAATATTATTTATTCTGATTTAATGCCTACAGTATTGTTAGACTGTTCTGTAATGTTTAAATTGTAATAATTTAGTCTATTACTGTAACTTCCTGTATAAATGTATAAATGTGTAAATGTTTTCATAATGATGTGTGACTGATTCATATGATTATTGGTATTATTGATGGTATTATTCATGTTGTCTCGTTCCTCTCTCTCTGTCTGTCTATCTATATTATATATATCTATATTAATTCACTCTCGTCTAAATGAATCACCACAACACATCCCTGCTGGTACTGTACTTGATGAGGTCACTTGGTGTTGTGTTAAGTCTGGTACAATATCACTGAGTTACACAGCTACTTTAGCTCTACTTTAGTTACAGCTTTTAAATGTTTGTTATAAAACAACATTCAACATGAGGCAGACAGCTCTTACATTTCTCCAGTGTGTCAGCAAGCTCCTTCTGGTTCATTTTCCTCAGGATGTGCAGTGTGATCTTCAGAGCCCCCTCTCTGGCACTGCTCTCCTGTTTCTCATCTTCAGCGTCCACCACTTCCTTATCCTGCTTCTGACTCTCAAAGCCTTCTGGGAGTTCTGGACTAAGAATCCTCTTGAACATCTTCAGCTCGTTCTTCACAAATGTCATAATATTCTCTTCAAGCATCTGAAATAAATAAAGTAAATAAGTTAAGCAAGAGAATAAATTGTTTCTCATTAACACATTAATGAATAATTGACAGATCAACTTTTTCTTGGAGGTAAATGAAGACAAATGTACATAACAGGACCACATACACTGAATATGGAGGCCAGGTCTGTTTGATGACTCTGGGAAGACTGACCACTGAGAATCTCTGACTCTGATCTCTCCTGTTGGTTTCTGTGGACAAAACATCCAAGGAGTGCACGCACACACACACACACACACACACACACACACACACACACACACACACACACACACACACACACACACACACACACACACACACACACACACACACACACACACACACACACACACACACACACACACACACACACACACACACACACACACACACACACACACACACACACACAGGGAATGTTGTGGTTGTTTAATATTGCTTTAGGACTATGAAAATGAAAAAAAGGATTCACCTATGGATTATGAAAACAACAAAAATAAATTGGAAATGGGAGAGGAGAAATGACTAGAGACAGTGTTGTTTAACTCACTGACCATGACCCATGAGTTCTTCTTACCTTTGTCCAGTAGAAAAGTCTCCCTCGCTAAACATTATAGGTGTACCCATAGACCGGTCACTCTTCATGGACACACAGCTGGGTACAGGGGAGGCTGGTCTCTCCTGCTTGATTGGGCTTCAACACAACAGAGACAAACATTATGTCTCTCATCTACTCTGAACTCAGATGGGGAAACATAAGAAGAGTTTCATTCCAAAACGCTATATATCCGCTTTCAGAAATGTTGGTAAATTTGCTTTGATAGTTTAAACTACACTCTGAACAACAGTCTCTTGACGAGAGAGCACATGTTCTATGCCAGGTGAAATTGTGCATCATTAGCTCATTGTCATGGATTTATCCAAATAAATGTCACTAGAAAACAGCTTAAACAAATGGAAATGCAGCTACTTTGCTGTTATTCTGGCTGCACTCTTTGACGTGACTGTAAGTTATCCGTAGTTGGATAGCTAGCAAGGGCAGGAGATAAGAACTTTGCCACCCAGTATGGGAATGGATCATTTCGATCTAATGACTGGGTCTCATCCATAGATACAAACAAAAAGACTTAACGACTGGGTCGCGTCTCTGGCAATCCAACCGATAGAAAGTAACCATGAGCAATCATTTCTGATGAAAACAAATGTGATTGGGATATAGCATTTTGGAAATAAACTCTTCATATGAACAAACTTGTCATCTCACCTTTTAGCTGTGGTGTCATGTTCTCCAGAGAGACTCATTTTAGAGGCAGGGCCCCCCTCTCTCTCCCCAGAGAGACTCATCTTAGACCACTGACAACTAAACAGAGATCCAGCATGTTGGTTGTGGTTAACATAGTGACAACTAAACAGAGATCCAGCATGTTGGTTGTGGTTAACATAGTGACAACTAAACAGAGATCCAACATGTTGGTTGTGGTTAACACAGTGACAACTAAACAGAGATCCAGCATGTTGGTTGTGGTTAACATAGTGACAACTAAACAGAGATCCAGCATGTTGGTTGTGGTTAACACAGTGACAACTAAACAGAGATCCAACATGTTGGTTGTGGTTAACACAGTGACAACTAAACAGAGATCCAACATGTTGGTTGTGGTTAACATAGTGACAACTAATTATTGAATGTCAATTGTTCTCTTTTATTCATTATCTCTCAGAAATAAAAACATTTACTAAAAGACACATCGAAACAGTCAGGTGATTTAATGCAATCACATGATTATGTAGTTGTGACATCTCTTCTCCATGGTAACTGTCAATAATACTACTAATAATAAGTCACTGTTTGTTAAGGTCGTTATAGACAGTGCAGCAACACAAGGCCATGTCTCACACTTATTTATATTCCCTAAAAGTAGGCTATTATCTCATCAATCTGTTATTTTCTAAACAAATCTGAAAATGTAGACTGAAGGGCTAAAATGGGAATGATTGATCTGAGGGGGAAATCATTTATACATTCAGAAAGATTTTTGCAACAAGTAAGATATGTTATATTATGTAATGTAGGCTAGGTTAAAATGTACAGTTGAAGTCGGAAGTTTACATACACCTTAGCCAAATACATTTAAATTCAATTTTTCACAATTCCTGACATTTAATCCTAGTAAGAATTCCCTGTCTTAGGTCAGTTAGGATCACCACATTACTTTAAGAATGTGAAATGTCAGAATAATACTGTAGAGAATGATTTATTTCAGCTTTTATTTCTTTCATCATATTCCCAGTGGGTCAGAAGTTTACATACACTCAATTAGTATTTGGTAGCATTGCTTTAAATTGCTTAACTTGGGTCAAACGTTTCGGGTAGCCTTCCACAAGCTTCCCACAATAAGTTGGGTGAATGTTGGCCCATTCCTCCCGACAGAGCTGGTGTAACTGAATCAGGTTTGTAGGCCTCCTGGCTCGCACACACTTTTTCAGTTCTGCCCACAAATTTTCTATAGGGTTGAGGTCAGGGCTTTGTGATGACCACTCCAATACCTTGAGTTTGTTGTCCTTAAGCCATTTTGACACAACTTTGGAAGTATGCTTGGGGTCATTGTCCATTTAGAAGACCCATTTGCGACCAAGCTTTAACTTCCTGACTGATGTCTTGAGATGTTGCTTCAATATATCCACATAATTTTCCATCCTCATGATGCCATCTATTTTGTGAAGTGCACCAGTCCCTCCTGCAGCAAAGCACCCCCACAACATGATGCTGCCACCCCCGTGCTTCATGGTTGGGATGGTGTTCTTTGGCTTGCAAGCATTCCCCTTTTTCCTCCAAACATAACGATGGTCATTATGGCCAAACAGTTCTATTTTTGTTTCGTCAGACCAGAGGACATTTCTCCAAAAAGTACAATCTTTGTCCCCATGTGCAGTTGCAAACCGTAGTCTGGCTTTTTTATGGCGGTTTTGGAGCAGTAGCTTCTTCCTTATGTGCTATGGTGGTCTGCTTGAAACATGTTAGTATTACAGACTCAGACAGGGAGAGGTTGAACATTTCAGTGAAGACACTTGCCAGTTGGTCAGCGCATGCTTGGAGTACATGTCCTGGTAATCCGTCCGGCCCAGAGGCCTTGTAAATGTTGACCTGTTTAAAGGTCTTACTCACATCAGATGCAGTGAGCAATATCACAGTCATCCGGAACAGCTGATGCTCCCATGCATGTTTCAGTGTTATTTGCCTCGAAGCGAGCATAGTTATTTAGCTCATCTGGTAGGGTCGTGTCACTGGGCAGCTCTCGGCTGTGCTTCCCTTTGTAGTCCGTAATATTTCGCAAGCCCTGCCACATCCGATAAGCAGGGCGATTCAATCTTAGTCCTGTATTGACGCTTTGCCTGTTTGATTGTTTGTCGGAGGGCATAGCGGGATTTCTTATGTTTCCGGGTTACAGTCCCGCTCTTTGAAAGCAGCAGCTCTACCCTTTAGCCTAACAACTATTAGTTATCCTTCAACAGTGTGATTAAATTAAGATCCTATATTTGTACAGAGCTTGTCTTTATCTAAACCAAGGCAATTTGAGTTTTTGGCAGTGACTTTGCATCTGTCAGCTGCTGTAAACCTATGTGATTGGATGTTATAGACCCCCCATCTGAACAGTTACTTTCCCTGTGCTGTGGCCCTCTCCAACCAGCCATCTGGCCCATGGAGACTAAAGGACTACTACTCTACACAGAACATCAAGCCATCTCTGAACTGGACACTAAACAACTGCACTGCATTTGCACTCTTTATCTCTCTTAGATATATTTATGTAAATCAACTGTATACCCACTGTACTGTATTTAAGTGATAATGCCCGAAAAGCCGTTGTTTGGAAGATATATTGGCACAGGTTTTGTAAGGCAAACTGTGCCAAAATATCCTCCAAACACCGGTTTCGAGGGCATTATCACTTTTGTTCAACAGGTTACCAACATATTTAAATAATGATTGACACATTTTCATTCAAAACTTTATTGATGAATTTATTCATACTATTTCATCCTTCCACAAGATATAGTTCTGACACAAATCTAGTGTTGATACCCAAGCCGGCTGGTCGTTTGTTTTATCGGTTCGGTTGCCAGACACGCAATCCAGTAGTTAAGTCTTTCGTTCTGTATCTATGGACGCGACCCAGCCGTTCGTTCTAAATGTTCCATTCCCATACTGGGTGGCAAAGTTCTTATCTCCTGCCCTTGCTAGCTAACCAACTACGGATAATGTACAGTCACGTCAAAGAGTGCAGCCAGAATAACAGCAAAGTAGCTGCATTTGCGTTTGTTTAAGCTGTTTTCTAGTGACATTTATTTGGATAAATCCATGACAATGAGCTAATGATGCACAATTTCACCTGGCATAGAATATGTGCTCTCTCGTCAGGACACTGTTGTTCAGAAGAGCTAGCCAACAACACAGCTAACACAATAACTTCAAATAGAAGCTGGAATGACTTTCTTTGTATTCATGATTTCGGCTGGCTGAGAAAAGCTTCCTGCCAATCTGTCTCATCCCGATTCATGACACGTTCATTACTTTGCGACAGCTAGAGATGGAATTTGAATATTGAAACAATGTCGTTGGAGAGACAGACAGCAAGGTTTTAACAAAAAGAAAAGACGTGAGATAATGTCTAGATGCTTTTTACAGTGGACATCAAATGTATAAATTGCCTGGCTGGGCTGATGAGATAGTGGATTGCGCAGTCAAATGGAACAGAGTATATAGGAATTTAATGTAATATATTTATCCGGTGGTAATTTGTGGAATAGACACAGACTGGAATGCAGTTTTAACCAGTCAGCAATCAGGATTAGACCCACCCGTTGTATAAATGTGTATATCCTCTGCTCATTCTCTTATAGATCAATGCTCACTCTAGCTATTTATGTATGATGTTATACATAAACTGTTGTGTAAACTCCTCTGTCTGTATTCTGTCTCTAAATGTTGTCTATCACTAGCAGCACCATATCACCAAGTACAATTCTGAGTACAGATGTAAGATCTTAATTTGATCACCCCCCACTACAGAATAACTTTCATGCAATGCAGGAAATATATTTGAGGTTTAAAAAGGCTATTTATCAATATATCACACCCCACAAAAATGTATATTAATTATAATCCACATAATAATTCACATTTCCTGTTGCTGCAGAAATATTTTCTCAAATTAAGATCCTACATATGTATGTTTAAATGTACTAGGTGAATAAAGGTGATTGTGAGGTTGAGTCTCTAGATTCCCTTGCTGCTCTTGAGAAATAATGAAATGGTTGTCATGGTGATTTAAACTAGGAGTGGTTATCTCCCAACTCTGAAGCCATGTCATTTGTTACATTTCAGCCAATTGATGAAGGCAGCTAGAAGGCTGAACCCAGAAGACAACTCTAAATCAACCCTTACTTCTGTGTAATAATGGTGTGGGAATAATGATGCATTTTATTTAGTAAAGTGGTTTCTTGCATCAAACACCACAACATTTTCAGTCACCTCCTTGCGTGAAGGACAAGTAGATAAACAGGTTAAAGTCAAGCTCTGCATGTTTTTTAAAAGGTCTCATTGAATGTAGAAAACCACACATTGGCTGCTACTGCAGACTGAATGATAGAACAGCTATTTCCATGTTAAATGTTATTGGACGCCTTTTTTACATTGTTTTTGATTGTAGGCCACCCTGGTAGGCCTACATTGTGATCAAATAGCCTACTTGATCACTGTTAAAACTGTAACTGAGGCGGGTACACCCTCAGTGTTCACAGTAAATGCACATCGGAAGTTGTATAGATCACTACACTATAGTTGAACTATGATACAATTACATTTATCATACAAAATGTGAAATGTAGAATTATGATGAATGAAAATTGATATATTGAATTCACAGGAGGTTGGTGGCACCTTAATTGGGGAGGACGGGCTTGTGGTAATGGCTGGAGTAGGTGGAACGTCCTCCCCTCAGCAGCCTCCACTGATTGAATTTGACTTGCTCACGTCCAGTTAGCGCCATTTTGTATGATTAAACTGTCAAGTCATTTTATATTTTCCCTTCTGCTGAGAGCACCTTCCTGATGACTAGCGCTCTGTACATTCCTATGGATGAGGCTTTGAGCTGGAATGTGAAGCTAACTGAAGCTAGCTAGCTTTAGAAAACCAGTATATCTAGCTTGCATCATAGTACACCCCTCAGGCTACGCTCAGGTTTCAGCATCAGGCAGGCATCAACAAACCGAGTCTACCTGGGTCGTATTCATTAGTTTACACCACAGCCACAAGTTTTGCAACAATGCATAAACGATTTGCTCCAAACGCCGTACAAGGTGACCTAAACGGTTTAAGTTGCCAAACGTTTTGTTACGGTGGGCACTAATGAACACACACAACCTGTTTTGAGAAAGTGTAAGTTGCTGTTAGTCTCTCCACAATATTTATTTGTCTCTCTTTCACACAAAATACCTTCCAGAGTGAAAAGAGTTAACAGTAGATTAGAAAGAGAAAATGTTTGCTTTTTGTTTGTTGTGTTTTAAGGCTGTTTTGAGAAGACAAGTCTATAGGCCTATGATACAGTAGGAGATTACCCTGGGAAACACAGATGGGCATGGAACGAATTCACCCCCCGCATCTAATTTACATCAAATACATTTTAAGGAGAGTAGGCCTATTATAACACTCTGTCCACCAAAAATATCATCAACTATTTGAATACACATAACAATATCATCAACTATATGAATACACATAACAATATCATAAATTATATGAATACACATAACAATGTCATCAACTATATGAATACACATTACAATATCATCAACTATATTAATACACATAACAATATCATCAACTATATGAATACACATTACAATATCATCAACTATATTAATACACATAACAATATCATCAACTATATTAATACACATAACAATATCATCAACTATATGAATACACATTACAATATCATCAACTATATGAATACACATAACAAAATCATCAACTATATGAATACACATAACAATATCATCAACTATATGAATACACATAACAATATCATCAACTATATGAATACACATAACAATATCATCAACTATATGAATACACACAACAATATCATCAACTATATGAATACACACAACAATATCATCAACTATATGAATACACATAACAATATCATCAACTATATGAATACACATAACAATCGTCGTCTTACCTTTAATTGTTAGGGTTAGGGTTAGCAGAGTCTGGAATGATCATTCGGTCATCGAAAGATACTTTTGTTTGCTCAACTAATTTACATATCAGGTTCTGCCTGTTCTCTCTCTCGCTCTCTCTCTCTCGCAAGTACGCACACACAGACACAGCCAACCAATGGAACAAATAAAACATTTACTAAATTAAACAGAAATGTACAGAACCATATCATTGGCTCAAAAGTTCCAAGAAATATAATATTTTAGTACCAACTGACTCATCAATGAAACTTTCATTTGAGGCATTAGAATGTATGTAAGAGACATGATTGTATGAAATCTATGTCAATGTAGATCAGCATAAAGTACAACAACAGATCTATGTCAATGTAGATCAGCATAAAGTACAACAACAGATCTTTGTCAATGTAGACCAGCGTAAAGTACAACAACAGATCTATGTCAATGTAGATCAGCATAAAGTACAACAACAGATCTATGTCAATGTAGACCAGCATAAAGTACAACAACAGATCTATGTCAATATAGACCAGCATAAAGTACAACAACAGATCTATGTCTATGTAGACCAGCATAAAGTACAACAACAGATCTATGTCAATGTAGACCAGCAAAAAGTACAACAACAGATCTATGTCAATGTAAAGAAGCATAAAGTACAACAACAGATCTATGTCAATGTAGACCAGCATAAAGTACAACAACAGATCTATGTCAATGTAGACCAGCATAAAGTACAACAACAGATCTATGTCAATGTAGACCAGCATAAAGTACAACAACAGATCTATGTCAAAGTAGACCACCATAGAGTACAACAACAGATCTATGTCAATGTAGACCAGCATAAAGTACAACAACAGATGAATTGCAGCGATGAGCGACATACACCTACAGGTAACTGCCAAAATAAAGTGAACGCCAACATAGTGTCTTAATAGGGCGTTTTGCCACCATGAGCCGCCATAATAATGCTCCTTGGTGTAGACACGCCTTGAAATACATTCTACAAGTGTCAGGAACTCTATTGGAGGGATGCGACATCATTCCTCCACAAGAAATTCCGTCATTTGGTGTTTTGTTGATGGTGGTGGAACACACTGTCTCAGGCGCCGCTCCAGGATCTCCCATAAGTGTTCAATGGGGTTGGGACCTGGTTACTGAGACGACCATGGCATATTGTGAAACATCAGCAAGTTGAGCAGTCTTCGCCACTGAAGCTCCTGGCAAACATTTCCTGAGCAGGGTCGCAGTTTCTCCTAATAGCAGCTCCTCTCTCCCCAGGGGTTGAAGCTCCTCTCTTTCCAGGGGTAGCAACTCCTCTCTCCAGGGGTAGAAACTCCTCTCTCTCCAGGGGTAGCAACTCCTCTCCCCAGGGGTTGAAACTCCTCTCTCTCCAGGGTTGAAGCTCCTCTCTCCCCAGGGGTAGCAGCTCCTCTCTCTCCGGGGGGGGTAGCAACTCCTCTCTCCCCAGGGGTAGCAACTCCTCTCTCTCCAGGGGTAGCAACTCCTCTCTCTCCAGGGGTAGCAACTCCTCTCTCTCCAGGGGTAGCAACTCCTCTATCTCCAGGGGGGGGTAGCAACTCCTCTCTCTCCAGGGGTAGCAGCTCCTCTCTCTCCTGGGGTAGCAACTCCTCTCTCTCCAGGGGGGGGGGGGGGTAGCAACTCCTCTCTCCCCAGGGGTAGAAGTTACTCTCTCTCAGAGGTAGTGGTAGTCAGTGGTGGTGGTTGTAGCTGTGACTGGAGTGAGGCCCGTCCAGGGGCTTTTCTAGGATTTGAAGACATTGGGGGCTTAGCCCAAAGTCAGTATGGGGTCCGGGGCATTTCAACAGTTAAATGCATGAATTTGGTGCACTTTGAGATTGAGAGATTAGAACATTGAGAGATTAGATATTTTTCTGGTAATTTGCACCTTCCCACCTGCCACAGCAGACACTGTCAGTACTCAAATACAGTTGCTACTGTGTGTCTCTCTACTCTGGAACACTCTCTAGTCTGGAACACTCTCTAGTCTGGAACACTCTCTACTCTGGAACACTCTCTACTCTGGAACACTTTCTACTCTGGAACACTCTCTACTCTGGAACACTTTCTACTCTGGAACACTTTCTACCCTGGAACACTTTCTACTCTGGAACACTTTCTACTCTGGAACACTCTCTACTCTGGAACACTTTCTACTCTGGAACACTTTCTACCCTGGAACACTTTCTACTCTGGAACACTTTCTACTCTGGAACACTCTCTACTCTGGAACACTTTCTACTCTGGAACACTCTCTACTCTGGAACACTCTCTACTCTGGAACACTCTCTACTCTGGAACACTTTCTACTCTGGAACACTCTCTACTCTGGAACACATACATCTACAGAGTATTGCCAAAAATCACTCAACAACTTCAAACATACACTCTGACCTGTCCAATGAGCCAAACTGATTCAAGAATCCCACAGTACACAAAGTCTCTCTCTCTCTCTCTCTCTCTCTCTCTCTCTCTCTCTCTCTCTCTCTCTCTCTCTCTCTCTCTCTCTCTCTCTCTCTCTCTCACACACACACACACAGACACACACACACACACACACACACACACACACACACACACACACACACACACACACACACACACACACACACACACACACACACACACACACACACACACACACACACACACACACACACACACACACACACACACACACACACACACACACACACACAGACACACACACACACAAATACAACAAACACAAATCACATTAAACACATATTATCAAAACAGTATTGTGCTTTTAAAAGTTATTGTGACTGATACATTTGAAGAAAGAAGTTCAACAGGTTGAAACAGTAAAAACATGGTCGTTGTGGACGTTGTATATTAATACTGACAGATTAATAGATATTATAATGAAAGAATAGTGATATTATAATGACAGAATAGTTGATATTATAATGACAGGTTAATAGATATTATAATGATGGAATAATAGATATTATAATGATAGAATAGTGATATCATAATGACAGGTTAATAGATATTATAATGACAGAATAGTGCATATTATAATGTTAGTATAGTGTATATTATAATGACAGATTAATAGATATTATAATGATAGAATAATAGATATTATAATGACAGAATAGTGCATATTATAATGTGTATACTGAATACACAGTATCACTTCCTGAAGCTGCAACGTAACAAGGGTGTGTATTTACACAGGAGTCTTCATTGTAGACAACCAGTAACCTAGCAGACATTAAACAAATGCCTGAGAGGTGTTTCTGTCTCTCTGGTCCTGATGAGAAAAAATACACTGGTGGGGAGGTTCTCTTCTGTCCTGTTGAACCAATCCAGTAACTGTGGAGGAGGAGTTAAGATGTTGTGTTGTTACGGTCGTGTATATATTAATATGTATTGAGGGAGGTTCTCTTCTGTCCTGTTGAACCAATCCAGTAACTGTGGAGGAGGAGTTAAGATGTTGTGTTGTTACGGTCGTGTATATATTAATATGTATTGAGGGAGGTTCTCTTCTGTCCTGTTGAACCAATCCAGTAACTGTGGAGGAGGAGTTAAGATGTGTTGTTACGGTCGTGTATATATTAATATGTATTGAGGGAGGTTCTCTTCTGTCCTGTTGAACCAATCCAGTAACTGTGGAGGAGGAGTTAAGATGTTGTGTTGTTACGGTCGTGTATATATTAATATGTATTGAGGGAGGTTCTCTTCTGTCCTGTTGAACCAATCCAGTAAATGTGGAGGAGGAGTTAAGATGGAGTGTTGCTTTGTTAACGTCCAAGAGAGGAAGTCACGTCACAGGATCTCTTTCCATTTCCCCTGAATATTTCTGACCCCACAGAGGGTGCTGAACCAGAGATGACAGAGAAAGGAGATTCACTAAAAACACACCACTTCAATACAGCTACGACCCCATTGAAGGTGACATTTTACACGGTTACGGTCTGTGTGTGTGTGTGTGTGTGTGTGTGTGTGTGTGTGTGTGTGTGTGTGTGTGTGTGTGTGTGTGTGTGTGTGTGTGTGTGTGTGTGTGTGTGTGTGGTCATAACAGCTTCCTTTTCAACTGAATAAGACCCTTTTCTATGTACTGAACACAACTCCTATTACTGTAGTCCATTTACTGTACTGTCATATTCTGATCAATATTAAAACATTTACACCTCTCTTCTTTCATCTGGTTGATGAACCTTTATTAGTCACATCTGTCACATGTACATTTCATTCAGTGGAATTGAGTTGATACAGAAACATGATTGTTGTGTCAAGAATTTAACAAATAAACATTCTACAGACAACAATATTTACTAACATCAAGAAGCCCAATAACTTTAAAATATATATATTTAACCCTTATTTGACCAGGTAAGTTGACTGAGAACACATTCTCATTTACAGCAACGACCTGGGGAATAGTTACAGGGGGGAAGAGATGGGAGGAATGAGTCAATCGGATGCTGGGGGTGATTAAGTTGCGATGGTATGAGGGCTAGATTGGACATTTTAGCCTGGGATAAAATCCCTACGCTTACGATAAGTGCTATGGGATCTTTAATGACCACAGAGTCAGGACACCCGTTCAACGTCCCATCTGAAAGACTGCACACTACACAGGGCACTGTTCCCTATCACTGCCTTGGGGCATTGGAATTTCCTTATACCAGAGGAAAGAGTGCCCCCTACTGGCCATCCAACACCAAGTCTTGCTATAGATTTTCAAGCCGATTTAAGTCAAAACTATTCTGATCAATTCTGATTTCTAAATTAAAACAGTTTTTACAACACAGTGAGGTGATTCATTCTATTAATGAATGATTCTAGTTGACAATGTCTGTCAACTTCAATGGTGTGTTTTCATGAATATTTACAGTCATATGTTTAGTCACTAGAGAGCTATTCTACAGTGCCTGAAAAAAACAGTGCCTTCAGAAAGTTTTCCCACTTCTTGACATTCAACATTTTGTTGTGTTACAGTCTGAATTTAATATGGATTAAATGTAGATGTGTCACTGGCCTACACACAATAACCCATAATGTCAATGTGGAATTATGTTTTTAGAAATGTTTACAAATTAATACAAAATGAATAGCTGAAATGCCTCGAGTCAATAAGTATTCAACCCCTTTGTTATGAAAAGCCTAAATAAGTTCAGGAATAAAAATGTGCTTAACAAGTCACATAATAAGTTGTATGGACGGTTTAACATGAGTTTGAATGACTACCTCATCTCTGTACCCCACACATACAATTATCTTGTCCCGTCCCACACATTGTCCCGTGTGGCTCAGTTGGTAGAGCATGGCGCTTGCAACGCCAGGGTTGTGGGTTCATTCCCCACGGGGGGACCAGGATGAATATGTATGAACTTTCCAATTTGTAAGTCGCTCTGGATAAGAGCGTCAGCTAAATGACTTAAATGTAAATGTAAATCTTTAAGGTCCCTCAGTCGAGGAGTGAATTTCAAACACAGATTCAACCGCAAAGACCAGGGAGGTTTCCAAGTCCTCGCAAAGGGCACAAATTGATAGATGAATGAAACATTCAAAAAGCAGACATTGAATATCCCTTTGAGCATGGTGAAGTTATTAATTACACTTTGGATGGTGTATCAATACACCCAGTAACTACATATACACAGGCATCCTTCTTAACTCAGTTGCCGGAGAGGAAGGAACTCTCAGAGATTTCACCATGAGGCAAATGGTGACTTTAAAACAGTTACAGAGTGTATTGGCTGTGATACGAGAAAACTGAGGATGGATCAACAACATTGTAGTTACTCCACAATACTAACCTAATTGACAGAGTGAAAAGAAGGAAGTCTGTACAGAATACAAATAGCCCAAACCATGCATCCTGTTTGCAATTAGGCACTAAAGTAAAAAATGTGGCAAAGAAATTACTTTTATGTCCTGAATACAATGTGGTATGTTTGGGGCAAATCCAATACAAAACATTACTGAGTACCACTTGCCATTTTTTCAAGCATAGTAGTGGCTGCATCATGTTATGGGTATGCTTGTAATCGTTAAGGACTGGGAAGTTTTTCAGGATAAAACATAAATGGAATGGAGCTAAGCACAGGCAAAATCCTAGAGGAAAACATGGTTCAGTCTGCTTTCCACCAGACACTGGGAGATTAATTAATCTTTCAGCAGGACAATAACCTAAAACACAAGGCCATACACTGGAGTTTCTTACCAAGATGAGATTGAATGTTCCCGAGTGACTAGTTACAGTTTTGACTTAAATCGTCTTGAAAAGCTATGGCAAGAAAATGTCTGTCTAGCAATGATCAACAACCAACTTGACAGAGGTTGAAGAATTGTTTTAATAATAATGTGCAATTATTGTACAATGCAGGTATGGAAAGCTCTTAAAGACTTACCCAGAACGACTCACAGCTGTAAT
This sequence comes from Salvelinus alpinus, assembly GCF_045679555.1. Taxonomy (NCBI): domain Eukaryota; kingdom Metazoa; phylum Chordata; class Actinopteri; order Salmoniformes; family Salmonidae; genus Salvelinus; species Salvelinus alpinus. Next base: position 17,318,408 of record NC_092086.1, read on the forward strand.
CGCTACCAAAGGGGACTCTAACATACATTTTACTCAGGGGTGTGAATACTTATGTAAATGAGATATTTCTGTATTTAATTTTTAATACATTTGCAAAAATTACTAAAAACATGTTTTCACTGTCATTTATGGGGTAATTTGTGTAGAAGGGTGAGAAAATCTATTTAGTCCATTTTGAATTCAGGCTGTACCAACAAAATGTGGAATAAGTGAAGGGGTATGAATACTTTCTGAACACACTGTACATTGTTGCTCCAGTGTGTCTTACTGAACCTTGATTAGAGTGAAACATCATGTTGTGTTTGACACAGGGACCACCTGACACAGGGACACTGAGGTGTCATAGTAAACCCTAAACCCTGGATAGAGGGGCTCAGTGAATGTGGAGGTGAATGTATACAGATGGGTCAGTGAGTCAGAGGAGACTCTGTAGAAGGACAGAGTGCCGGCTGGCCAGTCCAGATACACTCCTACTCTTTGGGAGCTGGAGGACGGGACATCTATGGTAGTGTGATTATCATTGTGCTTGATCTTGTAACTGTTGTCAGAGCAGGACAGACTCCAGGACTTGTCATTGTATCCAAGCCCACAGTCCTTACCCCCTCCTCTCCTGCTGATTCCTTTATATGTCATTCCTATGTCAGCCTCTCTCCCACTCCACTCTACCTCCCAGTAACAGCGCCCAGTCAGACCCGCTCTACACAGCACCTGTCTCCATTCCTCAAATCTCTCTGGGTGATCAGGATACTGCTTCTCCGCTCTCCTACATGTCACCTTTCTGTTCTCCTCAGACAGAGAGAGGTGTCTGTTTACTGTGTTTGTGTCCAGTGTGAGATCACAGGCATCTGATGGATGAAACCAGACACAATATTAGAAATCATCATCATTCACATTAGAATGTTAACTCACTTTTCACCATTAATTTAATGTAGATGTTTCTAGGTGTCAAAAGGAGAAGTTAACTTGAGACTTATTGAATGATCATATGTTATTCTGTGTGGTAATATAAACACGCTTATTCCCATTAATTACACACACACACACACATTTCTAATGTAACACGAACACACATTGTCAAATCAACTCTTTCTAAACTTTGGTGTCCCTGATTTCTGCTTCTGTAGAACTACAGCTGATATTTAATGTGACCAAGTAAGTAGTGATGGTGGTCTTTGACTTTGACTTCACTTGAATTAAGACAGTCAACACTTACATTTTCTGAGCCCAGGTTTCATTGTGTACTCTCCACCATGTTCCACACTGTAGCGGTAAGCAGAAGAACAGATAGCCATTGAGTGATAAATGTGAATTCAAGCACACACACACACACACACACACACACACACACACACACACACACACACACACACACACACACACACACACACACACACACACACACACACACACACACACACACACACACACACACACACACACACACACACACACACACACACACACACGATCAGCATATAATACAACAGAAAGTATTCAGACCCCTTGAGTTACACACACACACGATCAGCATATAATACAATGCATTCAGAAAGTATTCAGACCCCTTGAGTTTTCCCACATTTTGTTAGGTTACAGCCTTATTCTAAATTGGGTTAAATTGTTTTTTTCTTTATCAAACTACAGACTATACACCATAATGACAAAGCAAAAACAGGTTTTATAGTTTTTTTGCACATTAAAAAAAAATTACATTAAAATACATTTACATAAGTATTCAGATCCTTTACTCAGTACTTTGTTGAAGCACCTTTGGCAGTGATTACAGCCTTGAGTCTCCTTGTGTATGACGCTACAAGCTTGGCACACCTATATTTGGGGCACTTCTTCCATTCTTCTCTGCAGATCCTCTCAAGCTCTGTCAGGTTGGATGGGGAGCGTCGCTGCACAGCTATTTTCAGGTCTCTCCAGAGATGTTCGATTGGGTTCAAGTCCGGGCTCTGGCTGGGCCACTCAAGGACATTCAGAGACTCATGCCGAAGCCACTGCTATGTTGTCTTTGCTTTATGCTTAGGGCCGTTGTCCTGTTGGAAGGTGAACCTTCGCCCCAGTCTGAGGTCCTGAGCGCTCTGGAGCAAGTTTTCATCAAGGATCTCTCTGTACTTTGCTCCTTTCATCTTTCCCTTGATCCTGTCTCCTAGTCCCTGCCGCTGAAAAACATCCCCACAGCATGATGCTGCCACCACCATGCTTCACTGTTGAGATGGTGCCAGGTTTCTTCCAGGTGTGATGCTTGGCATTCAAGCCAAAGAGTTCAATCTTGGTTTCATCAGACCAGAGAATCTTGTTTCTCATGGTCTGAGAGTCCTTTAGGTTCCTTTTGGCACACTCCAAGCGGGCTGTTATGCGCCTTTTACTGAGGAGTGGCTTCTGTCTGGCCACTCTACCATAAAGGCCTGATTGGTGGAGTGGTGTAGAGATGGTTGTCCTTCTGGAAGGTTCTCCCATATCCACAGAGGAACTCTGGAGCTCTGTCAGAGAGACCATTGGGTTCTTCGTCACCTCCCTGACCAAGGCACTTCTCCCCCGATTGCTCAGTTTGGCCGGGCGGCCAGCTCTAGGAAGTCTTGGTGGTTCCAAACTTCTTCCATTTAAGAATGATGGAGGCCACTGTGTTCTTGGGGACCTTCAACGCTGCAGACATTTTTGGTACCTTTCCCCAGATCTATGGCTCCACACAATCCTGTCTCTGAGCTCTACGGACAATTCCTTCAACCTCATAGCTTGGTTGTTGCTCTGACATGTCAAACGTAGGACCTTATATAGACAAGTGTGTGCCTTTCCAAATCATGTCCAATCAATTGAATTTACCACAGGTGGACTCCAATCAGGTTGTAGAAACATCTCAAGGATGATCAATGGAAACAGGATGCACCTGAGCTCAATTTCGAGTCTCATAGCAAAGGGTCTGAATACTTCTGTAAATAAGGTATTTCAGTTTTCTTTTTAAACTATAAACTATGATCCTTGTTATGACCATCTAAAACAATTCCATATGTTAGCTTAGCATGTTAGCCCCCCTCCCCCAGGCTTAGACAGGGCTTAGACTCAACATCTGATTGGCCCTTTAAGTCCAATTCTTTAAATTGAACATGTCTAATATGAACATTTACATAAATCAGGGTTCCCTAACTGGCAGCACACAGGCTGAATTTGGCCCGCAGATGATTTTCTTCAGCACCCCAAGTTTTCTGAGCAAAAATAATATATACATATATTTATATACTGTATATATATATTTTTACATAAGACTGTAAAAACACCAGAGATCCAAGTTATTTTAATTTTGTAAATCTGTTCCAAATTACTCCCACACATAATAGAGAGATGTGTGATTGTATACAAATGTAAGCAAGGTTTGAAATTATTATGTTTAAGTCAAATATTGTATCTGTTTTGGCTTCTTGCTGCCAATTTGCAGTCTACAAATGATTTGTAATTATGTTCCGGCCCTCTGACCATCCGCTCAAGAAAAATACATCTAGGCTGAATCTAGTTGATGATCCCTCACATAAACCCTCTACATACCTGAGTTTCTCCAGTCTGCAGTGTGGATCCTCCAGTCCAGCAGAGAGCAGTCTGACTCCTGAGTCTCCTGGGTGATTGTAGCTCAGATCCAGCTCTCTCAGGTGTGAGGGGTTTGACCTCAGAGCTGAGACCAGAGAAGCACAGCCTTTCTCTGTGACTAGACAGCCTGACAATCTGCAAAGAGTCAAATCATATTAAAACCACACTGCTATTCTTTGGTGGTGAAAATAGTGGCAATATATTTTTTCAACATGTTCAGATACATCAGTTTCCTGAAACCTGCCATATCTATTCATAAATGGATGTTTTGTTATACAAAATTATACATGATCAAAGTATTGCTCGTAGAGAGAAACATGTATAGTACAAATATTTGAGTAGACTGACCAGACCATTTTAAAAAGCAGTATCTGTCAAAAGACAGACAGTGAGATATCAGATTTAGATTGTATTGAGTATACTGTCCACACCATATGTATTTTTTACAGTGAAGCTAACATTAGCATTTTGGATTTGAGCTCAAATGTTTCATATTAGCTGACAGTAAATAATGTCAAATTTATTTTCAGGGTACTTTTATACATATCTCTTTCACGTTCCGAAATAACAGCACTTTATGTATCTAGTCCCTCCATTTGAAGATGTCATAAGTATTCTGACAAATTAATCTCAGCCAGCCGAGCCACGGCCTGTTCACTACGCTATCATCCAGAAGGCGAGGTCAGTAGAAGTGCATCAAAGCTGAGACCGAGAGACTGAAAAACAGCTTTTATCTCAAGGCCATCAGACTGTTAAATGGCCATCACTAGTGAGCCTTCACCCAGTACCCGGCACTGAACTTAGTCACTGTCACTAGCCGACCACCACCCAGTTGCTCTACCATGCACCTTAGATGCTGCTGCCCTATGTACATAGACATGGAACACTGGACACTTTAAAAACATTTACATAATGTTTTACCCATTTCATATGTACATTGCCGTGAAAAAGTATTTGCCCTTTCTGATTATCTTTATTTTTGCATATTTTTTTATACTGAATGTTATCAGATCTTCAACCAAAACTTTACAATGCAGTGTATGATCTGTTTCACCCTTATGACTCCACCCCCCTCCAGGTGTGGGAAAACTTCCCCATTATCCTGTGTACTTATACCTGTGTTGTCTGTTTGTCTGTTGCCAGTTCGTCTTTTCGTTCAAGCCTACCAACGTTTGTCTCAGCGCCTGCTTTTCCCACAGTCTCTCTTGTTCTCGTCCTCCTGGTTTTTGACCCTTGCCTCTCCTGACCTTGTAACCGCCCACCTGTCCACTCTGCCTGTCCCTGCCTGCTGTCCTGTACCTTGGCCTCTACTCTGGAGAATCTGCCCCTGCCTGACTTGACCTGTCGTTTAACTGCCCCTATGGTTGCAATAAAAATTATTACTTCACACAGTCTGCACTTGGGTCTTACCTTGATTCCTTATAGTGTATGGTTTTCACCAGATATAATAGTTCCCATGTCAATCAAAAAGTTGATTCAAGTTTGCTAGAAAGGCACCTGGAAGCACCTTGATGATCATCAAGACTTGGAAAAATGTTTTATGGACAGATGAGTCAAAATAATAACTGTTTGGACTACATGGATCCCATTATGCCTGGTGAAAAGCAAACACTGCATTCCACAGTAAGAAACTCATACCAACGGTCCAGCATGGTGGTGGTAGTGTGATGGTTTGGGATGCTTTGCTGCCTCACTGTCCCAACAGTGGTGTGGACTATGTGTGCCTGGTAAATACATGTGAATATAGAGATCAATTAATAACTTGTTGACCAAATACAGGAATACTGACCTCAGAGTCTCCAGTTTGCAGTGGGGAGTCCCCAGTCCAGCAGAGAGCAGCTTCGTTCCTGAATCCTTCAGGTCATTGTTACTCAGGTCCAGCTCTCTCAGGTGTGAGGGGTTTGACCTCAGAGCTGAGACCAGAGAAGCACAGCCTTCCTCTGTGACTAGACAGCCTGACAGCCTGCAAAGAGTAAAATAATTTTAGATATCACACTGCTATTCTTTGGTGGTGAAAATAGCGGCAATATATTTTTTCAACATGTTCAGATACATCAGTGTCCTGAAACCTGCCATATCTATTCATTGATAGATGTATCATTCTTAAAAATGTAATATTATCGAAGTATTGCTTGTAGATAGAAACATGTGTAGTACAAATATTTGAGTAGACTGACCAGACCAGTTTAAAAAGCAGTATCAGTCAAAAGACAGACAGTGAGGTATCATATTTAGATTGTATTGAGTACAGCCCACACCATATCAATTTTGACAGTTAAGCTAACATTTTTAAATGTGCTCTATACTGACTACTCCAGCAGTAATAAGAATTCAGATAAATTAACTTATAGTGTAATAAAAGTAGTCAAAAGTTGTATTTGGTTCCATATTCCTGTTATGCAATGGCTACAGCATCCGGTGTCACGGGAAGGCGCAGAAGATCATCAAGGATCTCTATTTACCCCTTTTCTGATTTTCTCTATTTTTGCATATTTTTTATACTGAATGTCAGGCATGGCTTTGCTGCCTCAGGACCTGGACGACTTGCCTTTATAGAAGGAACCATGAATTCTGTTCTGTATCAGATAATTCTACAGGAGAATGTCAGGCCATCCATCTGTGAGCTGAAGCACAGCTGGGTCATGCAGCAAGACAATGATCCAAAACATACAATGAAGACTGCATGAAAATGGCTAAAAAGCAACACATTTAAAGTTTTGGAATGGCCTAGTCAAAGTCCAGACCTAATCCTAATTCAGATGTAGTGGCAGGACTTGAAATGAGAAGTTCGCTGAGTTAAAGCAGTTCTGCATGCAAGAGCGGGCCACAATCCCTCCACAGAGATGTGAGAGTCGGATCAACAACTAGTCATTGCAGCTGAAGGTGGTACAACCAGTTGTTGAGTGTAAGGGTGCAATTACGTTTTCACAGGGGCATTATGTGTTGCATATCTTTGTTTATGAAATAAATTAAATAAGTATGTATTGTTGTGTTATTTGTTCACTCAGATTCCCTTTATCTAATATCAGGTTTTGGGTGAAGAGCTGATAACATTCAGTATCAACAATATGCAAAAGTAGAGAAAATCAGAAAAGGGGCAAATACTTTTTCAATGCACTGCATAAATTGTACTCTAGTCAAGTCCATCCTATTTAACTATTGCTGTATATTAACTATTATATCAACGTATTCTTCAGATGTACTGCATATTCTATCCACATACTGTCCATAATGTTTTTACATCACACACTCCAGACTCCGACATTGCTCATCCTAATATTTAGATATTTCTTAATTCCATTATTTTACTTTTAGATGTGTGTATTGTTGTGAATTGTTAGACATTACACCACTGCTGGAACTAGGAACACAAGCATTTCGCTACACCGGCAATAACATCTGCTAAATAAATGTGTATGTGATCAATACAATTTGATTTGATTTCTCACAAACCCATTGATAGAATTTTCAGTTTGTTTTGGTTGTATTTTGGGTTGTGTTTTGACCAATAGTAACTGAATGAGGGATGATGACTGGAGTAATTTTCTTTTTAAGTGAGTAGATAACATGTTTCTAAACACTACTAAATTAATCCTGATGTTGCCATGATTAAGAAAAAGTGTTCAGAAACATCTTCTATTCTTCAGTACAAGTGAAGTGACTCCAAAATAACATCGGACATTTTTCACCACTCAGTTACTATTGGGAAAAACATTATCCAAAACACAACATAAACAAAGTGCAAATGCATCCAACAAGTTTGTAGAGTCACAAGCTTGATGGAATCCCTTCAGGCAAGGAATATGGGACCAATTACTAAACCTTTAACTACTTTCATACACTGAGTGAATTTGTCCAAATAACTTCTTCAAATAGGAGAACTACATGATGCTTTCATTTCTAAACATGTGTATGAATACGCCCACGACCAAAAATGTGACATTCTGTACTGTCGCCTAATATGAAACATTTTATCTCAAATCCAAAATGCTGGAGCATAGCATCACATTTAAAACTGTAACTTCACTGTCCAAACACATATGATGTGGACTATGTGTGCCTGGTAAACACATGTGGATCTGGTGAACAGTTATCACTTGTTGACCAACTACAGGAATACTGACCTCAGAGTCTCCAGTTTACAGTGGGGATTCCCCAGTCCAGCAGAAAGCAGCTTCACTCCTGAATCCTTCAGGTCATTGTTACTCAGATCCAGCTCTCTCAGGTGTGAGGGATTTGACTCCAGAGCTGAGACCAGAGAAGCACAGCCTTCATCTGTGACTAGACAGCGTGACAGCCTGACAAAGAGTCAAATCATAAAATATCACATTCCTATTCTTTGGTGGTGAAAATAGTGGCAGTATATTTTTTCAACGTTTTCAGACACATCAGTGTCCTGAAACATTCCATATCTATTCACAAATAGATGTATCATTATTAAAAATGTAAAAGTATCAAAGTATTGCTCGTAGAGAGAAAAATGTATAGTACAAATATCTGAGTAGACTGACCAGACCAGTTTAAAAAACAGTATCAGTCAAAAGACAGACAGTGAGGTATCAGATTTAGATTGTATTGAGTGTACAGTCCACACCATATCTATTTTGACAGTTAAGCTAACATTTAAAATTTGGCTCTATATTACAGCATTTTGGATTTGAGATCAAATGTTTCATATATAAGGTAACAGTATATAATGTCACCTTTTATTTGAGGGTATTTTCATACGTGTCTGTTTCACAGTTTAGAAAGGAAAGCACTTGACGTGTCTAGACCCACCATTTGAAAAGTCATACGTATTCAGATTAATACACTATAATTGAATTTAAGTAGTCAAAAGTTTAGTATTTGGCCCCATGTTCCTACATCAAGCTTGTGACTGAAACTCATTGGTTGAATTTTCAGTTTGTTTTGATTGTGTTATGTTTTGGCCAATAGTAACTGAATGAGGGATGATGACTGGAGTAATTTTCTGTCTACGTGAGTAGATAACATGTTTCTAAACACTACTAAAATAATTCTGATGATGCCATGATTAAGTAAAAGTGTTCAGAAACATCTTCTTGTTTCTTACTTACAATACAAGTGAAGTGACTCCAAAATGACAGGATATTACTCACCATTCAGTGTCTATTGGGAAAAACATCATCCAAAACACAACCAAAACAAACTGCAAATGCATTCAACAAGTTTGTAGAGTCACAAGCTTGATGTAATCCCTTCAGGCAAGGAATATGGGACCAAATACTAAACCTTTGACTACTTTAATACACTGAGTGAATTTGTCCAAATAATTACGACTGCTTCAAATGGGAGAACTACATACATATTGGGGCAGCAGGTAGCCTAGTGGTTAGAGCGTTGGGCTAGTAACCGAAAGGTGCAAGTAAGAATCCCCGAGCTGACAAGGCACAAATCTGTCGTTCTTCCTCTGAACAAGGCTGTTCCTAGGCCGTCATTGAAAATAAGAATTTGTTCAAAACTGACTTGCCTAGTTAAATAAATGTAAAATAAAAAAAAATAAACATACATAACGTTATTTCATTTCTATACTGTAAAACAGATATGTATGAATACGCCCCCCCCAAAAAAAGGTGACATTCTGTTCTGGCGCTTAATATGAAACATTCTATCTCAAATCCAAAATGCTGGACCATGGTGCCAAATGTAAAACTGTAAAATTCACTGTCCAAACACATATGGTGTGAACTATGTGTGCCTGGTAAACACATGTGGATCTGGTGAACAGTTATCACTTGTTTACCAACTTCAAGAATACTGACCTCAGAGTCTCCAGTTTACAGTGTATATCCTCCAGTCCAGCAGAGAGCAGTCTGACTCCTGAGTCTCCTGGGTGATTGTAGCTCAGGTCCAGCTCTCTCAGATGTGAGGGGTTTGATTTCAGAGCTGAGACCAGAGAAGCACAGCCTTCATCTGTGACTAGACAGCCTGACAGCCTGCAAACAGTAAACATTATTTATTTTTTTAAAGTTAAACAGCTATTCTTTGGTGGTGAAAGAAAAAATAAGTAAAGTCAAATATCAGTGTCCTGAAACAGGCCATATGGATTCATAAACTGCTGTATCATTATAAATTATCAAAGTATTGCTTGTAGATAGAAACATGTATAGTACAAATATTTGAGTAGACTGACCAGACCAGTTTAAAAATCAGTATCAGTCAAAAGACAGACATTGAGGTGTCAGATTTAGATTGTATTGAGTATACAGTCCACACCATATCTATTTTGACAGTGAAGCTAACATTTTAAATTTCTCTGTATACTCCAGCATTTTGAATTTGAGATCAAATGTTTCATATATAAGGTGACAGAATATAGTTTCACCTTATATTTGTCTGTTTCACCGTTTAGAAATGATAGAACTTTATGTATCTAGTTCCCCCATTTGAAGATATGATATACTTTCTTTACTCTGAAGGGAAATGTTACTTGGACAATACAGAGTGCTGCTGCTTCCACATAGATGCATAAATACATACACTATATATACAAAATAATGCGGACACCCCTTCAAATCAGTGGATTCGGCATTTCATATTATAATAATAATATAAAATACAGCATACATGTTATTTCTGCCACACCCGTTGCTGACAGTTGTAAAAAAATAGAGCACACAGCCATGCAATCTCCATAGACAAACATTGACAGAAGAATGACCTAACTGAAGAGCTCAGTGGCTTAACGTGACAACGTCATAGAATTCCACCTCTCCAACAAGTCAGTTTGTCAAGTTTCTGCTATGCTAGAGCTGCCCCCGGTCAACTGTAAGTGCTGTTATTGTGAAGTGGAAATGTCTCGGAGTAAAAATGGATCAGCCGCGAAATGGTAGGACGCACAAGCTAACAGAAAAGGATAGGTGTGTGCTGAAGCGCGTAGCATGGAAAAATGGTCTGTCCTCTGTTGCAACACTCACTATCAAGTTCCAAACTGCCTCTGGAAGCCACGTCAGCACAATAACTGTTCTTTGGGAGCTTCATGAAATTGGGTTTCCATGGCCGAGCAGTCGCACACAAGCCTAAAATCACCATGCGCAAATGCCAAGCGTCGGCTGTAGTAGTGTAAAGTTCGCCGCCATTGGCCTCTGGAGCAGTGGAAATGCGTTCTCTAGAGTGATGAATCACACTTCACCATCTGGCAGTCCAACAAACCAGCTTCCTCCTGAAGCTATGATGGCAGAGTCCCTGCCCCCTCACCTTGTGAACCAACACTTGCACTTGACTACCCCCCCAGCTCTGACTTGAACTGATGTGTACTTACTATGCCAGTGATATGTGGTTGTCCCACCTAGCTATCTTAAGATGAATGTGCTAATTGTAAGTTGCTCTGGATAAGAGTGTCTGCTAAATGACTAAAATGTTAATGTCCCCCCCGCTGTTGAGCCGTTTTACAAACAAATGTTGTTCAGTCTGCAAATAGGCCTATAATCTTCCCTGCTGTCTTGGTTAGTCTCAGGATTTGGGATTTGAGCTGCAGTGTCAGGTTACCAAACCATGTAACAATGAGCTGCAGTGTCAAGTTACCAAACCATGTAACAATGAGCTGCAGTGTCAGGTTACCAAACCAAGTAACAATGAGCAGCAGTGTCAAGTTACCAAACCATGTAACAATGAGCTGCAGTGTCAGGTTACCAAACCATGTAACAATGAGCTGCAGTGTCAGGTTACCAAACCAAGTAACAATGAGCAGCAGTGTCAAGTTACCAAACCATGTAACAATGAGCTGCAGTGTCAGGTTACCAAACCATGTAACAATGAGCTGCAGTGTCAGGTTACCAAACCATGTAACAATGAGCTGTACTGTCAGGTTACCAAACCATGTAACAATGAGCTGTACTGTCAGGTTACCAAACCATGTAACAATGAGTTGTATTTTGTATTTATTATGGATCCCCATTAGTTCCTGCCAAGGCAGCAGCTACTCTTCCTGGGGTCCACTACATCATCACATCACATGACCACTACATAGATATTATCCACAGAGCAACATTTGCAATACCACCATACAACAATATTAAAATGTACGTGTGTGTAGAGTTTGTGTGCACGTGTGAGTGTGTGCCTGGGTTTCTCTTCACAGTCTGAGTTGCTCCATAAGGTGTAGTTTTATACGTTTTTTTATCTGACTTATTATTGTTTACAGTGAATTACCATTGAATCAGCACTGTATCTGGTCAAACACAATTTTTTTCAAAAGTTTAATCATATTTGCAGTGTCAGGTTACCAAACCATGTAACAATGAGCAGCAGTGTCAGGTTACCAAACCATGTAACAATGAGCTGCAGTGTCAGGTTACCAAACCATGTAACAATGAGCTGCAGTGTCAGGTTACCAAACCATGTAACAATGAGCTGCAGTGTCAGGTTACCAAACCATGTAACAATGAGATGCAGTGTCAGGTTACCAAACCATGTAACAATGAGATGCAGTGTCAGGTTACCAAACCATGTAACAATGAGATGCAGTGTCAGGTTACCAAACCATGTAACAATGAGCAGCAGTGTCAAGTTACCAAACCATGTAACAATGAGCTGCAGTGTCAGGTTACCAAACCATGTAACAATGAGCTGCAGTGTCAGGTTACCAAACCATGTAACAATGAGCTGCAGTGTCAGGTTACCAAACCATGTAATGATGTCGTAGCGTAGTCTTGAATCAATGGTGGATCTATGAAAGCGGAGCATGATCTTCTGGTTGACTCCATAAACCATGAGTCCATGCAGGAAGTGAAAGTGCTGTGAAAGTGCTGTTGGATGCGTGAGCACACACTTTCCACATGGGTGGCCAGCACAGCCCACTGTCAATGTACACCCCCTGGTACTTGTAGGAATTCACCTGCTCATTGTTCTCCCCGTGTACCACTATGGGGCTGTGGTCCCCAATGGACTTTTCTTTCTTCTCTGACCTGTAGCAATTGGTGTCAGAGCTTTTGTTAAATAGTCCGAAGACAGCTGTGTCGTCCGAGAACTTTACCACGTAATTGCTGGGGTACCTGCTGATGCAATTGTTTGTATACAGCGTGAAGAGGACATGGGAACTCACGCAGCCCTGGGGCACCCCCGTGCTGGTGGTCAGGGCATCAGAGAGTGTAGAGTTAAATCTGACTTGCTGCATCCTGGTGGTAAGGAAGTAGTGGTACCACCGTATTGTGAATTAGGACAAGCTAGGGATTGTTGGAAATTAGTGCGTAGGATTCCAATCATCATTTTCTCTAAGGACTTCATTACTACGCATGTGAGCGCGATTGGTCTAAAGTCATTATTCACTACAGTGCATGTTTATTGGGGGCTGGAGTGATAATTTCTTTATTCCACAGCAGGGGGGGGGGGGGGGGGGTCATGTGTAGTTGAAAGAGGATGGCAGACTGGTGTAAGCTCCTTGCAAACTTCTTGAGCATATTCCATCAGGTCCTGTGGGATTGTTAGTGTACATCCTCTTAAAAAACCTTGTGACAACACTTGGGTTTAATTTGTTGTTTATCAAAATCACAGACCACTGAAGCGAACACCTCCATACACTTGAGAAGAATCTGACATCAAATCACTTTGCTTTGTTAAGTTCATTAGGTGCATATACTGATTTATCAGCAGACTTCATGCTTGTTATCACTTCACTTGCTCCCTATGTTGATTCCGTGCCTCCTTCTGTTTACTATTCAGCTCATTTTAGGCCGTCCGCAAATCTAAATTGTCTCTGTTTTGGAATGCTGGCTTCATTCTGTTACTGCAGTCTTTAACTTATTTTGTGATACATTCTTTGTTGTTTGGGTATACTTGTATGTCTTTTTTGGTACGACAGAGTCAATGCTGAATTGCATGTAGTCTGTGTCTGTTACAGCAGCAGTGTTAACATTGTTGTCCTGAAAGACTGGAACAGTCAGTGCATATATAACACCCTGGCATGTATCTATGTGGTCCTCTGTCCTACATTGATAGTTTGAGAGACAAGCTTACTCCTGTTCAGTGAAGAGTGATAGTTGGGAATCAGCTGGACGGTGTTGTGGTCAGAGTAAGCATTTGCCTAGAATTGTGTCATTCCCTGTGCCGTATTTAACATATTGTTGGAATCCAGGCAGTGCATTTCAGAGTTCAAAATGATTCAAATCTCCCAGAACTAATGTAGAGGCAGCTGCAGTTACTGGTGAACACACTCAGCCACCCTGGATGCTGCTTTTGTAGCCTTGCCACTCAGGGGGACATATGTTGTTTCCAAATTCCCTTGGTAAATAGAATGGCCTTAAACTCAAGCACAATAGTCCTCTGGGCTGCATACTTTGTCCTTTTCCATGTAGTTTCTGCACCATATGGCATTAATATATATGCCCTGTTAGTAGAAGTCCTTGTCATCGCAGTCACTCGTGAATTAACCGCAAACAAGTGTGCATTACGTCACCCAGTTTGTAGGACAATGACAAAACAAACAAACAATTATGTTTGGCCACAGCAGCACTTGTGTCCGTCTTTTTAAACCTCCTCCTGTGTGCGCAGCGTCTAGAAGTCATAAGTATTCTGACTAATTCACTGATAGTGTATTAAAGTAGTCAAAAGTTTAGTATTTGGTCCCATGTTGTTATTATTCAAGATTAATTCATGATTAATCAAAATCCCGGTAGCATGCAAATTAATGTGGATGTGTTAATAAACATATTATTTTCATACAGGACATTATTCATCATTCGGTTTTACTGGGAAAAATATAATCCAAAACAAAACCAACAGAAAGTGCATTCAACAAGTTTGTAGAGTCACAAGCTTGATGTAATCACTCACTGCAGGCAAGACATATGGGACCAAATACTAAACTTTTATACACTATAAAGTTGTGAATTGTCCAAATAATTATGACTTCTTCAACTGGGAGAACTAGATACATAAAGCGCTTTCATTTCTAAGTGGTAAAAACAGATATGTATGAATACGCCCCCAGAAAACGTGACATTCTGTACTGTCCAGTAATATGAAACATTCCATCTCAAATCCAAAATCCTGGAGCATAGCATCAAATTTTAAATTGTAAGCTTCACTGTCCAAACACATATGCTAACACATGTGGATCTGGTGAACAGTTATCACTTGTTGACCAACTACAGGAATACTGACCTCAGAGTCTCCAGTTTACAGTGGGGATTCCCCAGTCCAGCAGAGAGCAGGTTCACTCCTGAATCCTTCAGGTCATTGTTACTCAGATCCAGCTCTCTCAGGTGTGAGGGGTTTGAACTGAGAGCTGAGACCAGAGAAGCACAGCCTTTTTCTGTGACTCCACAGCCTGACAGCCTGACAAAGAGATCATCATGATTTCACAAACACACTTAATTTAACATGAGTAGTGTAGAATGACGATGGCAAATGAATTTGGTTTATTCTCTCAAACAATATATAGATTCAAGTTCCGTCTCCTAGAAATTAATGTACATATTGTCATACTAATGTGAACATCAATGCAATGATTCAATATGTTTTTCAATAACACATATTTTCCTGAAGACTGAATATTTCTTCCTGATGATTAGTACTTAAATGTTGTTTTATGTACTCACAGAGCAGCTCTGGAAGCTTTGACCACTGGCAGCAGCCTCAAAAGACCTTCCTCTGATCTGGAGTATTTCTTCAGGTCAAACACATCCAGATCCTTTTCTGAAGTCAGCAACACAAAGACCAGAGCTGACCACTGTGAAGGTGACAGTTTGGCGTCTGAGACACTTCCTGATCTCAGGTAGCTTTGGATCTCCTCCACTAGAGAATGGTCATTCAGTTCATTCAGACAGTGGAACAGATTGATGCACCTCTCTGGAGAGGGATTCTCCCTGATCTTCTCCTTGATGTACTTGACTGTTTCTTCATGACTCTGTGAGCTGCTTCTTGTCTTTGTCAGTAGACCTCGTAAGTGCTTCTGATTGGACTCCAGTGAGAGGCCCAGAAGGAAGCGGAGGAAAAGGTCCAGGTTTCCCGTCTCACTTTGTAAGGCTTTATCCACAGCACTCTTGTAAAAAGTAACTTCAGGCTTGTCTCTGAACAGTGCAAACAAGTTCCAAATCGTTGATTGAGGTTTGGCAATTAGATTTTCATTGTTGTTGATGAATATGTGGAACACATATACAGCAGCCAGAAACTCCTGAAAGCTCAGATGCACGAAGCAGTACACCTTGTCCTGGGACAGCACACATTCCTCTTTAAAGAGCTGTGTGCACAATCCTGAGTACACTGAGGCTTCATTGACATCAATGCCAGCCTCTTTCAGGTCTTCTTCATAGAAAATCAGATTGCCCTTCACAAGCTGTTGAAAAGCCAGTTTTCCCAGTGACATAATGCTCTCTTTATTACAGTTTGGAGCTGTCTCTTCATTCCCAAGATACTTTTCATTCTTCTGTTTGGTATGAAACACCACAAGGTGTATGTACATCTCAGTCAGAGTCTTGGGCATCTCTTCTCTCTTATGATTCAGCATATGTTCAAGGACTATTGCAGAAATCCAACAGAAGACTGGAATGTGGCACATGATGTGGAGGCTCCTTGATGTCTTTATGTGTGAGATGATTCTGCTGGCCAGGTCCTCATCACTGAATCTCTTCCTGAAGTACTCCTCCTTCTGTGGGTCATTGAACCCTCGTACCTCTGTCACCTGGTCAACACACCCTGAAGGGATCTTATTGGCTGCTGCAGGTCGGGTAGTTATCCAGAGGAGCGCAGAGGGAAGCAGATTTCCCTTGATGAGATTTGTCAGCAGAACATCCACTGAGGTTGACTTTGTGACGTCACAACAGATCTTGTTCTTCTGGAAGTCTAGGGGCAGTCGGCACTCATCCAGACCATCAAAGATGAACAGAACTTTGTACTTGTCGTAGTCAGCTATTCTTGATTCTTTGGTTTCCATTGAGAAGTGATTGAGAAGTTCAATCAAAGTGTGTTTTTCCCCTTTCATCAAATTCAGCTCCCGAAAAGGGAATGAAAATACAAATTGGACATCCTGATTTGCTTTTCCTTCAGCCCAGTCCAGAATGAACTTCTGCACAGAGACTGTTTTTCCAATGCCAGCAACTCCCTTTGTCAGCACAGTTCTGATAAGTTTGTCTTGTCCAGTTAAGGGTTTAAAAATGTCGTTACATTTGATTGCCGTCTCTGGTCTTGCTTGTTTCCTAGTTGTTGTCTCAATCTGTCTCAGCTCATGTTCATTATTGACCTCTCCTTTTCCACCCTCTGTGATGTAGAGCTCTGTGTAGATCTTATTGAGAAGTATTGGGTTTCCTTGTTTAGCGATCCCCTCAAATACACATTGAAACTTCTTCTTTAGATTAGATTTGAGTTCACGTTGGCAAATCACAGCAAGCTCATCTGAATGAAGAAATAACACAGAGGATATTAATATTACGTCTGTTATAATGCCTACGGTATTGTAGTTCTTTATTATAACTTTTTACATTATAATTATGTATTCTCTTAACTGCCTGTATAAATGTGTAAATGTTTTCATAATGAATTACACACTGGTGTGACTGATTTATATCATTATTGGTATTATTGATGGTATTATTAATGTTGTCTCGTTCCTCTCTCTCTGTCTGTCTATCCTCTATCTTTCTTTCTTCTCTTCTCTGTGTCTAAATTAATCACCACAACACATCACTGCTGCTGCATGAGGAGGTCACTAGGTGTGGTGTTAAGGCTTCTACAATATCATTGAGTTACACAGCTACTTTAGCTGTACTTTAGCTACAGCTTTTAAAGGTTTGTTATAAAACAGCATTCAACATGAGGCAGACAGCTCTTACTTTTCTCCAGTGTGTCAGCAAGCTCCTTCTGGTTCATTTTCCTCACCGACTCTGATCTCCTCTGTTCGTTTCTGTGGACAAAACATTTAGGGATGGTACACACACACAGGGAGGGAATGTTGTGTTTGTTTAATATCGTTTTTAGGACTATGAAAATTGAAAAAAGTATTAGCCTACAGATTATGAAAACAACCTAAATAAATTACTAAATGGGAGAGGAGAAATTACTAGAGACAGTGTTGTTTAACTCCTGACCATGAAAGATATTGGTGTGTTTTCTCACTGTCTATCACTTCATGGTTTCATTTCAGAGAGTATTCGGAAAGTATTCAGACCCCTTGACTTTTTCCACATTCTGTTACATTACAGACATATTCTAAAATGATTAAATTGCTTTTGTCACGACTTCCGCCGAAGTCGGCTCCTCTCCTTGTTCGGGCGGCGTTCGGTGGTCAACGTCACAGGCTTTCTAGCCATCGCCGCTCCATTTTTCATGTATCCATTTGTTTTGTCTTGTTCCCTGCACACCTGGTTTTCATTCCCCAATCAATCCATATGTATTTATTCCTCTGTTCCCCATCATGTCTTTGTGTGAGATTGTTTGTGTTACGTGTGTATTGTTGACGCGCCAGACTGGCTTGTTTTTCCCGTGTTATTTTTCACGAAGATGTTTATTGTTAAACATAATTCTTGTGAATGTTTTGCGCGTTTGGCACTTTTGCCTAAATAAAGTGTGCGCTTGTTCACAAATCTCTGCTCCCTTGAACCTGACTTCGCTACCAGTACGCACACATCTGACATATTTTTTTCTCATCAATCTACAAACAATACCCCATGAAGACAAATCAAAAAGAGGTGTTTTGAAATGTTTGCAAATGTATTAAGTATTCAGACCCTTTGTTATGAGACTAGAAATTGAGCTAAGGTGCATCCTGTTTCCATTGATCATCCTTGAGATGTTTCTACAACTTGATTGGAGTCCACCTGTGGTAAACTAAATTGATTGGACATGATTTGGAAAGACAGGCCTGTCTATATAATGTCCCACAGTTGACAGTGCATGTCAGAGCAACAAAACAAGCCATGAGGTAGATGGAATTGTCCATAGAGCTCCGAGACAGGATTGTGTCGAGGCACAGATCTGGGGAAGGATACCAAAAAATGTCTGGAGCGTTGAAGCTCCCTAAGAACACCGTGGCTTCCATCATTCTTAAACCAAGACTCTTCCAAGAGCAAAATGAGCAGGGCCTTGGTCAGGTAGGTATATATATATATATATATATATATATATATATATATATATATATATATATACACACTGCTCAAAAAAATAAAGGGAACACTAAAATAACACATCCTAGATCTGAATGAATGAAATATTCTTATTAAATACTTTTTTCTTTACATAGTTGAATGTACTGACAACAAAATCACACAAAAATGATCAATGGAAATCAAATTTATCAACCCATGGAGGTCTGGATTTGGACTCATGGAGGTCTGGAGTCACACTCAAAATTAAAGTGGAAAACCACACTACAGGCTGATCCAACTTTGATGTAATGTCCTTAAAACAAGTCAAAATGAGGCTCAGTAGTGTGTGTGGCCTCCACGTGCCTGTATGACCTCCCTACAATGCCTGGGCATGCTCCTGATGAGGTGGCGGATGGTCTCCTGAGGGATCTCCTCCCAGACCTGGACTAAAGCATCCGCCAACTCCTGGACAGTCTGTGGTGCAACGTGGCGTTGGTGGATGGAGCGAGACATGATGTCCCAGATGTGCTCAATTGGATTCAGGTCTGGGGAACGGGCGGGCCAGTCCATAGCATCAATGCCTTCCTCTTGCAGGAACTGCTGACACACTCCACCCACATGAGGTCTAGCATTGTCTTGCATTAGGAGGAACCCAGGGCCAACCGCACCAGCATATGGTCTCACAAGGGGTCTGAGGATATCATCTCGGTACCTAATGGCAGTCAGGCTACCTCTGGCGAGCACATGGAGGGCTGTGCGGCCCCCCAAAGAAATGGCACCCCACACCATGACTGACCCACCGCCAAACCGGTCATGCTGGAGGATGTTGCAGGCAGCAGAACGTTCTCCACGGCGTCTCCAGACTCTGTCACGTCTGTCACATGTGCTCAGTGTAAACCTGCTTTCATCTGTGAAGAGCACAGGGCGCCAGTGGCGAATTTGCCAATCTTGGTGTTCTCTGGCAAATGCCAAACGTCCTGCACGGTGTTGGGCTGTAAGCACAACCCCCACCTGTGGACGTCGGGCCCTCATACCACCCTCATGGAGTCTGTTTCTGACCGTTTGAGCAGACACATGCACATTTGTGGCCTGCTGGAGGTCATTTTGCAGGGCTCTGGCAGTGCTCCTCCTTGCACAAAGGCGGAGGTAGCGGTCCTGCTGCTGGGTTGTTGCCATCCTACGGCCTCCTCCACGTCTCCTGATGTACTGGCCTGTCTCCTGGTAGCGCCTCCATGCTCTGGACACTACGCTGACAGACACAGCAAACCTTCTTGCCACAGCTCGCATTGATGTGCCGTCCTGGATGAGCTGCACTACCTGAGCCACTTGTGTGGGTTGTAGACTCCGTCTCATGCTACCACTAGAGTGAAAGCACCGCCAGCATTCAAAAGTGAACAAAACATCAGCCAGGAAGCATAGGAACTGAGAAGTGGTCTCTGGTCACCACCTGCAGAACCACTCCTTTATTGGGGGTGTCTTGCTAATTGCCTATAATTTCCACCTGTTGTCTATTCCATTTGCACAACAGCATGTGAAATGTATTGTCAATCAGTGTTGCTTCCTAAGTGGACAGTTTGATTTCACAGAAGTGTGATTGACTTGGAGTTACATTGTGTTGTTTAAGTGTTCCCTTTATTTTTTTGAGCAGTGTATATATATATATATATATATATATATATATATATATATATATATATATATATATAGTACAAATCAAAAGTTTGGACACCTACACATTCAATGTTTTTTCTTTATTTTTACTATTTTCTACATCGTAGATTAATAGTGAAGACATCAAAACTATGAAATAACACATATGGAATCATGTAGAAACCCCCAAAAAGTGATAAACAAATCAAAATATATTTTATATTTGAGATTCTTCAAATAGCCACCCTTTGTCTTGATGACAGCTTTGTACACTCTTGGCATTCTCTCAACAAGCTTCACCTGGAATGCTTTTCCAACAGTCTTGAAGAAGTTCCCACATATGCTGAGCACTTGTTGGCTGCTTATTATTGGTGTCCTTTAGTAGTGGTTCCTTTGCATTAATTTGACCATGAAGGCCTGATTCACGCAGTCTCCTCTGAACAGTTGATGTTGAGATGTGTCTGTTACTTGAACTCTGTGAAGCATTTATTTGGGCTGCAATTTCTGAGGCTGGAAACTCTAATGAACTTGTCCTCTGCAGCAGAGGTAACTCTGGGTCTTCCATTCCTGTGGCGGTCCTCAAGAGAGCCAGTTTCATCATTTCGCTTGATGGTTTTTGCGACTGCACTTGAAAAAACTTTCAAAGATCTTGACATTTTCCGCATTGACTGACTTTTATGTCTTAAAATAATGATGGACTGTCGTTTCTCTTGCTTTAGCTGTTCTCGCCATATATGGACTTGGTATTTTACCAAATAGAGTAAAATAAGTCCTCAACTGGCAATTTCATTAAATACTACCATCAAAACACCAGTCTCAACGTCAAGAGTGAAGAGGTGACTCCGGGATGCTGTCCTTCTAGGCAGAGTTCCTCTGTCCAGTATATGTTATTTTGCCCATCTTAATCTATTTTTTTTTGGCCAATCTGACATATGGCTTTTTCTTTGCAACTCTGCCTACAAGGCCAGCATCCCGGAGTCGCCTCTCCACTGTTGACGTTGAGTTTTTATATATACTATATGCCATTGGATGAGGTAATGTTTTGGTACTAAGAAGTACCAAGAACGAGATTAGGACCTTGTCTAAAGAGACCAAACTGAACGATAATTTATAGCTAATGCTATCTGGCTATGGGATACTCCTCTTTCAAGTAAAAGGTTCTTTGTAATGTTCCTAAGATCTGTGGTTCGTCATGCGAGTTGAGAGGAGTGTATCTTGGCTATAAAAGATACTAAGTATTCTTTTGTAAGGAACTCAGAGAATTAATTTATAGACACTGAATTGATCTGAGAGTCAAAGGGCTATGGTGAAGCTCATAAAATTAAAGATGGACTTTATAATATAACTCTGACTTGTGTGTGGATTGCTCTCTCATCATTTAGTAATACAGGAAATTACCACGACAGATGACTAACGTAACCACCAGGGATATGGCTTTTTGCAGAATTATTTTTCCATTTGCAGAATCTTCCCTTGCTGAGCCTGGCTTCCACAAAGTATCAGCAATCTGCAATTCCCAATGAATGGGGCTAGTTTGACTGCACCTATCTCTTTCTCTATGGCATTGGTTAATCAGATAGGGTGTAAATGAGGCCCTGTGGTCTTATCAAACACCATCCCCACTTTCCACTCTGACACATTGCTTCCTATCTTGGTCCTCGTTATGCTTTCTTTACTAGACGCTCCACTGCTTTCTGTTTCATGATCTCTCTTCTTCCTATGTCTTTCCTCTACAGACCATTCAGATCCTTGACCCTCATCTTCCTGCTCCATATCATGAAAATTGTCACCCATATTGAGCACATTCCAGCACAGCTGTCCAACCTTTTCTGAATTTCCTCTACTTCGTCTCGCTGCCATTTCTGATCATCCCGCTAAACCCTACTGCCAGTGATGGAAATTGGTCATCCAAACTTCCCCAAAGATTTCTACTCTCTCTGGTAACTTTCTAAACTGAGGTTTTCACAACATCAGACACCTTTCATTTGAACACTTGTTTTTACTTTTTGCTGGTCAGCACTAAAGCCAATGTCATAAATCCAATCTATTAGCTACAATGTGTCTTCTTAAAATGTTAAACCTAAACTTAACCACACTGCTAAACTTATGCCTAGGGTTGTAGTGCTCGAGTCCGGTCTCGAAACCACATATTGGTGTCGGATACATTTGCACTCGGCCTTGACTCGGTCTCGTACAGTGAGGACTTGTAATTTCTTCCCGAGACCAGCAGAGTAAATAACTAAGAATTATCAGCTTCCATTCAGTCAGCGCATAAATCCGCTTCGCCTGGCCAAACATATACACTCCTTTCTTAAAACATTATCTTTCTTAACGTCCTTTATATCTATTATAGACATGTTAATACAGTGGTGAAGCCATAGGTCTTCAGTGTGTAACAGGTTAGTACAGTGGTGAACCCATAGGTCTTCAGTGTGTAACAGGTTAGTACAGTGGTGAAGCCATACGTCTTCAGTGTGTAACAGGTTAGTACAGTGGTGAACCCATAGGTCTTCAGTGTGTAACAGGTTAGTACAGTGGTGAAGCCATAGGTCTTCAGTGTGTAACAGGTTAGTACAGTGGTGAACCCATAGGTATTCAGTGTGTAACAGGTTAGTACAGTGGTGAACCCATAGGTCTTCAGTGTGTAACAGGTTAGTACAGTGGTGAACCCATAGGTCTTCAGTGTGTAACAGGTTAGTACAGTGGTGAACCCATAGGTCTTCAGCATGTGACAGGTTAGTACAGTGGTGAACCCATAGGTCTTCAGTGTGTGACAGGTTAGTACAGTGGTGAACCTATAGGTCTTCAGTGTGTAACAGGTTAGTACAGTGGTGAACCCATAGGTCTTCAGTGTGTAACAGGTTAGTACAGTGGTGAACCTATAGGTCTTCAGTGTGTAACAGGTTAGTACAGTGGTGAACCCATAGGTCTTCAGTGTGTAACAGGTTAGTACAGTGGTGAACCCATAGGTCTTCAGTGTGTAACAGGTTAGTACAGTGGTGAACCCATAGGTCTTCAGTGTGTAACAGGTTAGTACAGTGGTGAACCCAAAGGTCTTCAGTGTGTAACAGGTTAACAGTGTGTAACAGACTTCTAAACTTGAAATATAAAATATCCTTATTCATGTTACTGAGGGAGATACTACTACGGGTAATGCAGAACATTTAAGTTCTGTCAGAACTTGTTATTGTTAGACGTAAGGTATCCCATGGAAAGGAGAAGGCCACAGCCTGGTTTCAGTTGTTGGGTTGTAACTTGAAACCCTTGCTACACCAGAAGGTAATGGTTATCTTTAGGAGGATTGTATATGGTAGGGTCAATGGTGGTTGGATAAGAAGTATGGGCCTGGGAAGTTACTAAGTAAGGGAAAGGCAATCACATGGTTGCGGTCACTGATAAGGGTGGATAGCTGTGGATTAGTAAGAGATGGGGGCCGAGGTCAGGTCAGGTCACATGGGGGAGAAGAAACAGTTTAATACCCGTATCACTTAAATTCCTGCCTAGCAACAGAGATGTATTGGCTGTCCAGATGTGTAAGGAGTAGACTCAGCATAGGAGGAAGTTATAAAAATATGTGCTTGTATAAATATGTCTTATGCAGCTGTGTAAACCAGTGGGTGAATAAACTTGGTTTGAGCTTTACTAGTCGTCCGTGAGTTTTTACTCCGTTAATTTAGAACCTAACAGTCCCAATCATAAGAACACAAAAACACAACCATTAACCATTTCCCAATCGAAAGGTACAACTATTACTTCCCATTGCAAAAAGTATTTTGAACTACTTTGCAGATATGAAGCAAACAGATAATCATAATATTGTAACGCTCGTCTTTAGGTGGAAGAGAGGAGGACCAAGGCGCAGCGTGGTGAATGTTCATGATGTCGAATTTTAATGATATCCAACAAAACAGAACACTGACAAAATACAAAATAACAAAACGACGTGAACAGACCTGAACTTGAGAACATAAACCATGAATGCACGAACAGGAAGGAAGGAAGGAAGGAAGGAAGGAAGGAAGGAAGGAAGGAAGGAAGGAAGGAAGGAAGGAAGGAAGGAAGGAAGGAAGGAAGGAAGGAAGGAAGGAAGGAAGGAAGGAAGGAAGGAAGGAAGGAAGGAAGGAACAAACGAACGAAACGAACGAAACGAAACGAAACAGTACCGTGTGGCGAACAAACACAGACACAGCAACAATCACCCACAAACAAACAGTGAGAAACAGTCTACCTTAATATGGTTCCCAATCAGAGACAATGACAAACACCTGCCTCTGATTGAGAACCATATCAGGCCAATACAATGAACCCAACATAGAAACACATAACATAGAATGCCCACCCAGCTCACGTCCTGACCAACTAAACAAGGCTAAACAAAGGAAATAAGGTCAGGAACGTGACAAATATCAGTCAAAAATATCAAATTCACACTTTATGCTACAAAACCAACTTCATAAAAGGTTTTTTAAAAATCGGTTCTATTTGACTCAACATTCCATAACGTACAATAAGGCTGTTGGCAGAATAGATGGAAACAGTTTGATGCATGATTAATATAATTCACCAATAATTCCCCAAAATATTGCTAGCAGATTGTAATTTACAGCTGGTCTGGTAATTTGTTTCCTGCCTCCATTCTGGATTTAATAAATTGACTTAATAAAGGTTTCACTAGTCACTTTTAACGCCACTTTAATAATGTTTACATATCCTACATTACTCATCTCATATGTACAGTTGATGTCAGAAGTTTACATACACTTAGGTTGGAGACATTAGAACTAGTTTTTCAACCACTCCACAAATTTCTTGTTAACAAACTATAGTTTTGGCAAGTCGGTTAGGACATCTACTTTGTGCATGACACAATACATTTGTCCTTCAATTGTTTTACAGACAGATTATTTCACTTATAATTCACTGTATCACAATTCCAGTGGGTCAGAAGTGTCCATAGGCTAAGTTGACTGTGCCTTTAAACAGCTTGGAAAATTCCAGAAAATTATGGCATGGCTTTAGAAGCTTCTGATAGGCTAATTGACATCATTTGAGTCGATTGGAGGTGTACCTGTGGATGTATTTCAAGGCCTACCTTCAAACTCAGTGCCTCTTTGCTTGACATCATGGGAAAATCAAAAGAGATCAGCCAAGACCTCAGCCAAGAGATCAGCCAAGACCTCCACAAGTCTGGTTCATCCTTGGGAGCAATTTCCAAACACCTGAAGGTACCACGTTCATCTGTACAAACAATTGTACGCAAGCATAAACACCATGGGACCACGCAGCCATAATACCGCTCAGGAAGGAGACGCGTTCTGTCTCCTAGAGATGAACGTACATTGGTGCGAAAGTGCAAATCAATCCCAAAACAACAGCAAAGGACCCTATGAAGATGCTGGAGGAAACAGGTAGAAAAGTATCTATATCCACAGTAAAACAAGTCCAATATCGACATAACCTGAAAGGCCGCTCAGCAAGGAAGAAGCCACTGCTCGAAAACCGCCATGAAAAAGCAAGACTACGGTTTGCAACTGCACATGGGGATAAAGATTGTACTTTTTGGAGAAATGTCCTCTGGTCTGATGAAACAAAAATAGAACTGTTTGGCCATAATGACCATCGTTATATTTGAAGGAAAAAGGGGGATGCTTGCAAGCCGAAGAACACCATCCCAACCGTGAAGAACGAGGGTGGCAGCATCATGTGGTGGGGGTGCTTTAGTGCTGGAGGGACTAGTACACTTCACAAAATAGATGGCATCACGAGGTAGGAAAATTATGTGGATATATTGAAGCAACATCTCAAGACATCAGTCAGGAAGTTAAAGCTTGGTCGCAAATGGGTCTTCCAAATGGACAATGACCCCAAGCATACTTCCAAAGTTGTGGCAAAATGGATTCAGGACAACAAAGTCAAGGTATTGGAGGGGCCATTACAAAGCCCTGACCTCAATCCCATAGAAAATTTGTGGGCAGAACTGAAAAGGTGTGTGCGAGCAAGGAGGCCTACAAACCTGACTCAGTTACACCAGCTCTGTCAGGAGGAATGGGCCAAAATTCACCCAACTTATAGTGGGAAGCTTGTGGAAGGCTACCCGAACCGTTTGACCCAAGTTAAACAATTTAAAGGCAATGTTACCAAATACTAATTGAGTGTATGTAACCTTCTGACCCACTGGGAATGTGATGAAAGTAATAAAAGCTGAAATAAATCATTCTCTCTACTATTATTCTGACATTTCACATTCTTAAAATAAAGTGGTGATCCTAACTGACATAAGACAAGACATTTTTACTAGGATTAAATGTCAGGAATTGTGAAAAACTGAGTTTAAATGTATTTGGCTAAAGTATATGTAAACTTCCGACTTCAACTGTATATACTGTATTCTATACCAACGTCTACATCTTGCCTATGCCATACGACCATCGCTCATCCATATATTTATATGTACATATTCTTATTCATCCCTTTACATTTGTTTGTATAAGACAGTTGTTGTGAATTTGTTAGATTACTTGTTAGATATTACTGCACTGTCGGAACTAGAAGCACAAGCATTTTGCTACACTCGCATTAACATCTGCTAACCATGTGTATGTGACCAATAAAAATTGATTTGATTTGGATTCACTGTTTCAGTTTCAGGGAAACAATATTCTGGACAAAAACGGACAAATGTAACTAACGCTGGTAATGTCAATACAACCAAAATAGAAAAGGCAATGATCACAAGTCAATCATAACGTGGCTAATAGGCTAGCATATACGTTTATGTAGTACGCTAAAAACATGGAGCCTAACGTTAGCTACATAGCTAGCTGCTAGGAGGATGTCATACCATTGGAGGAGTGGGTGAGTGACTAACTTTTCGTTTTTGGTGGCTGTACACAGCTAGAGATGCAGGTGTCATTTGGTTAGCTAGCAAGAACTTGAACGACTGTTATTCAGTTACAATATCTATTGCATTCACAAATGTATTCTGGCTATGTACTCTGATTTCAGAGCACTTTCGTCTGAGTTTGGCAGAGTGCAGGACAACTGATGAATTTACAAACGTGCAACACCCGCTGAATATGACCGGTGTCAGTAAACGTAGGCAACAGAATGTTATAGTTAGTCAAGAATGCTCTAGATAACATGTAAACAGCCTGACCAACTCTGCTATGGTGAGTAAAATGGTCAGAGTGAGGTGTTCTCTCATTGGTGTCTGGAAGTAGCTAGCTAGCAAGCTAGCCAACTTTAGCCAGTTTGCTTGGTTGGGACAAGTATGCATTGGCAGGCAAGCTGCAGAAGGATGAGAAGGCTAAAATTCCCCATTGTTTATCAGTGCAATTTTGACGGCAAACAGCTGAAAAAGTTTCAGAGGGTTTATCTAATGTTCCTTCGTTAGATTTGAGCTAAACTTGCTCTGGCTAGCATTGTTGTTAATCTTGTTGATGTACATAACTGAGAGAGAGAGAGCCTACCTTTTCATGGTTGTTTGAACAATAGGACTGTAAAAGTTCCCAAATATAATAGGACTCCTGTGGTGTTTGCATATTTGCAGAAATCCATTCAGGTGTATTTTGTGGCTTTTGGTGAATGCGTTCTAGTGATCTAAAGTTGTGCTGTTGCAACTGCTTGTAAACACACAGTCCAGTTCAAAGTGAATGATGGCAGGCCTGTGTTGCAAATGGCTTATATGTATAAAGGCCTACTGTAGCTCTGATTGGCTATTACGCACCAGTCTGTGTAGACTCCGGTCCTGGATGAGACATATTTGGTTTTATTGACTGCATTGTCTATTAATTGTCAAAATGCACGGCCACTTTACCACTCTATATTGCAGTAGATTTTTCACAAATGCCTTACTATACGTAATTCCCAAACATTTAAAGAATTTATGAAAACCTGAAAATGACCACATCTAAGTGGTCTTTTGTCTCTTGTCAGATGTTATTATTATTATTTTTTAAATGTAAGTGTAATTTTCTTCCTGAGCGTGTATATGAACAGTTTTTATTAGATTTCATGTTGCTAAAATGCTTTCAGTTCCACTTTAAACACAACAATGTTTCACACACGTATAAGTTATTTTCAAAAAGGTGTTTAAAAACTGCAAGTGCGCTGCAATAAAGAACTCCAGATTATGATAATTTGAAACTTCTTGTTGAAAGTTATTCTTGAGAATGGAGAAGCAAACAAATTAGCAACAACATCCTCTTTGATAACACCTGCTGCAACCGCTGCAAACTAGCCGACAACAAAAGATAGCTAGCTTGACCGTGGGAAAACTACTGCTCGCTATTGCGTTATGACCTGTTGGCCTTCAAGAAGGTAGATGTTTCCATAAATTTTTGTAAATATGGTCCCAGATTAAGTTAAAATGTGATTGGTTGATTCCACTGTCACTTCAAAATCTTGCCCTAATATAGTTGAATGGCAGATGTCTTTATCTAGCTTCTGATGGCTTAGCCAATGGCTGACTAGATTTATCTCCCCATAGACCGGCAAAGAAAAATCCTGATTGGATCTTTTTTTCTCTTCAGTGTTAACCCCTTCCTTTCGAACAAAATCTGAAGAGATTAAATTAGAACATAAGACTATCATGATCATTATTAATATCATAATATTATTATAATCATTATTTAATAAATCCTTAGCCCTTCACAGAAGGTGTAGAAGGCCCATTGTTCCCCACTGTGTTTGGTTAGTGTTATTTTGTAGAGAGGCTGTCACGCCCTGACCTTAGAGATCCTTTTTTATGTCTCTATTTTGGTTGGTCAGGGCGTGAGTTGGGGTGGGGATTCTATTCTATGTTCTATGTTGTCTATTTCTATGTGTTTGGCCGGGTGTGGTTCTCAATCAGAGGCAGCTGTCTATCGTTGTCTCTGATTGAGAAACATACTTAGGTAGCCTTTTCCCACCCGTGTTTGTGGGTAGTTGTTTTCTGTCTTTGTGTCTGCACCAGACAGAACTGTTTCGTGTTGGTCTATTTTTTGTTATTTTTGTCTTAGTGTTCATAAATATCATGAACACGTACCACGCTGCGCTTTGGTCTTCCTCTTCTTCAAACAGCCGTTACAGAGGCTCAATTTTCCTGCATTTTTTTTCACTTTTCTGAATGTCTAAAGAATCAATGTGTTCTTTTGAATTATGAACACAGAAATACTGGACATTTTGAACTCTTATTATGGTGGTGATTTGACAAAATTGCAATCATGGTCTTGAATTGGACTCGCATTCATCAATACGCGCTAAATTCACCCGCACAGCTGATTTAATTTGCAACCAATATTGGTCACCTCATTACTGCTCCTTAAAAGATGTTTGCAACCAAAAAAGTGTTGCAAGATATGTTTTCCCTCTGGTTAATGTCATCACAATTACCTAGTCCTTTTTTAACAGACTAAGTGTGATTTATCTGTTTGACAAGCATTCCGTACAATAGAAATAAAGTATTTCCTTGTTACCACGATAAATCTACTGTGGCAATTTACCCAACACTTTGTATGAATGGAAACTAATGCTACTGACTGCTATTATTTATATCCAAAAGTGTC